>NW_026967548.1:600000-891000 GCF_028390025.1 Pseudophryne corroboree
TCAAGAGCCACGCCATCAAAGACAGTTGATCCAGATGTCTGTGATAACAAGGACCCTGCATCAGTAGATCTGGATGTTGAGGGAACAGAAGTGGAACACCCATCGACATACTCAGCAGATCTGTGTATCAATGTCTTCTGGGCCAAGCCGGAGCTATTAGTATCATGGCACTTTTCCCTGTCTTTATCTTTCTCACCACCATGGGTAATAGGGTGATTGAAGGAAACACATAAACCAGATGAAAGTCCCATGGGACCGACAGGGCATCCACAAAGATCGCTCTGGGATCTTTTGTTCTTGCCCCATAAGCAAGAACTTTGTTGTTCAGATGGGATGCAATGAGATCTATCTCTGGAAACCCCCACTTGTCTACCAGAGTCTGGAAGACCTCCGGGTGTAGAGACCATTCATTTTCCTGAATGGCGTGTCGACTGAGAAAGTCCGCTTCCCAGTTTAGGACTCCCGGAACGAACACTGTGGACAAGGCTGGATGATGAAGTTCTGCCCACTTTAGTATGTGACTTACCTCCTCCATCGCTTTCCGGCTTCGAGTTCCTCCCTGATGGTTGAGGTACGCTACTGCCGTTGCATTGCCTGAGCGGATCTGGACTGGTTTTCTCCGAAAAAAGTCCTTTGCCTGAATCAGTGCCATATATATGGCCCAAAGTTCCAATATGTTTATTGGCAGGAAACTTTCTTCCCTGGTCTATTGCCCCTGAAAACACATTTCTGACACTGCTCCCCAGGCCTGAAGACTGGAATCTATCATCAGAATTTCCTAATCTGATATCCAAAGGGGTCTACCCTTGTCCAGATGGGATGTCTGTAGCCACCGGGCTAATGACCTTCTTACTTCTATTGTAAGAGACAGGGTCTGTGTTTTTATCGTCTGATGCAACCCATTCCATTTGGCAAGAATCAGAAGCTGCAGAGGCCTTGAGTTGAATTGTGCATACTCCACCATGTCGAACGTTGATACCATCAAACCCATCACCCGCATTGCTGCGTGAATGGATACCACTTTACTGTGTAACAAGTCCTGAATCCTTGAGTGAACCTTGGATATCTTGTTCGGATTTAAACTTACTCTCTGAAGACCTGAATCCAGTACCAGCCCCAAGTGAGTCATCTGTTGTGACGGAACCAGAAACAATTTTTCCCAATTTATGAGCCACCCATGGTTCTGCAGACATGTTATTGTCTGTCGCAGATTACATAAGAGCAACTCCTGCATCTGTGTCAGGATTAAAAGATCACCGAGGTATGGAAAAAGTATTTTCTCATACGTCCTAGAGGATGCTGGGGTCATCATAGAACCATGGGGTATAGACGGGATCCGCAGGAGACATGGGCACTTTAAGACTTTGAAAGGGTGTGAACTGGCTCCTCCCTCTATGCCCCTCCTCCAGACTCGTTTTATAATTGTGCCCAGTGAGACTGGATGCACTGCAGGGAGCTCTACAGAGTTTCTCTGACAAGACTTATGTTAGGTTTTTTATGTTCAGGGAGGCTGCTGGCGACAGACTCCCTGCTTCGTGGGACTTAGGGGAGAGGAGTATCACCCACTTCCAGTGAGCTCAAGGGCTCTGCTTCTGGCTACAGGACGCCATTAGCTCCTGAGGGTGCTGATCGCTGGGTATGCCTAGATGCTCACACCCGCAGCCCGCCGTCACCCCCTTTCAGAGCCAGAAGTCAGAAGACAGGTGAGTAGATGAAGAAAAGAAGACTTCAGTGACGGCATTTATCTGAGGTACTGCAGCGTGCGGACGCTGCGCGCCAAGCTCCCACATACATGCAGCACTACAGGGTGCAGGGTGCGTGGGGGGGGGGGGGCGCGTCCTGGGCAGCTAATAAATCCTCAGTGGACATCTGGCCAGAGGGGACATTAGTGCAGAGGTACTGTTCCAAAACTCCCGCCAGTATAATCATACAAGAAGCGGTACTGAAGCTTCGTCCTCACAGCTCACTCGGCGCCATTTTCTCTCCATCAGGCTGCAGAGACGCTGGTCCTTCCTTCACACTGACAAGTATCAGGGTGCAAAACGGGGGGGGGGGGGGGGAGGGGGCGGCACTGGCTAAATTTGGTGCAATATACTTTATATAAAAAGCGCTTATTTGGCATTTATTGGGCGCTGGGGTGTGAACTGGCAAATCCCCTCTGTGTCTCTCTGACAGGCTTTACTGTGGGTCTGTCCCCTGTGTCTGTGGGTGTTTGGTGCACGTGTGTCGACATGTCTGAGGCTGAAGGCTCTTCCCAAGAGGAGGCTGTATTAGGGACACAAACGGCTGTTCCTCCACAACAAAAGAAAAAGCATCACTATCAGAAGCAGTCCTTTCGGCCCAATAAATACAGGAAGGGCCGATGTTCTTCCTTCCTTGCTACTAGAGGAAGGGGAAGAGGTAAATGATCACCAGCCTTGTCAGGCTCCCAGGAGCAGAAGTCCTCCCAGGCTTCTGCCAATTCAACCGCATGACGTTGGGGCTCATATGCGGGAGTCCGCACCGGTGGGGGCACGTCTCAAACTCTTCAGTCAGTTTTGGGTTCGTTCAGAGCTAGACCCATGGGTTTTACAAATAGTATCCCAAGGGTAGAAGCTGGAGTTTCAAGACGTTCCCCCTCGCCGTTTTTTCAAATCGGCCTTACCAGCTTCTCTTCCGGACAGGGAGGTAGTTTGCGACGCAATACAAAAGTTGTGTCAAAATCAAGTTATCGTCAGGGTTCCCCAGTCACAACAGGGAGAAGGCTTTTATTCGAGCCTGTTTGTGGTCCCGAAGCCGGACGGTTTGGTCAGACCAATCCTAAACCTGAAATCCCTAAATTTCTACCTAAAGAAATTCAAATTGAAGATGGAGTCTCTCCGAGCAGTGATCTCCAGTCTGGAGGAAGGGGATTTTATGGTGTTGGTGGACATAAAACATGCCTACTTACATGTTCCCATTTATCCTCCGCATCAGGCTTACCTGAGGTTTGCAATTCAGGATTGTCATTACCAATTTCAAACATTGCCGTTTGGTCTGTCCACGGCTCCGAGGATTTTCACCAAAGTGATGGCGGAGATGATGGTTCTCCTTCGCAAGCAAGGAGTCACGATTACCCCATACTTAGACGATCTCCTGATAAAGGCGAGATCCAGGGACCAGTTGGTGCAAAACGTTGCACTCTCCCTGACAGTTCTTCAGCAGCATGGTTGGCTCCTAAATTTGCCAAAATCCCAGTTGATTCCGATGACGCGGTTGTTTTTTTTGGGAATATTGGACACAGAACTACAGAGAGTCTTTCTTCCAGTGGACAAGGCTCTGGAACTTCAGAGTCTGGTCAAACAAATTCTGAAACCAGCAAGAATGTCAATCCATTAATGCATTCAGTTGCTGGGGAAGACGGTTGCGGCCTACGAGGCCATTCAGTTTCGCAGGTTCCATGCAGAGTGTTCCAGTGGGACCTGTTGGACAAGTGGTCCAGGTCCCACCTACACCGGAGGATAATCCTGTCTTCCAAGACCAGGATATCACTCCTGTGGTGGCTGCACAGCTCTCACCTCCTAGAGGGGAGCAGGTTCGGGATACAGGACTGGATCCTGGTGACCACGGATGCAAGCCTCCGAGGCTGGGGGGCAGTCACAATGGGAGAAAACTTCCAAGGAAGATGGTCAAGTCAGGAAACTTGTTTCCACATAAATGTTCTGGAGTTAAGGGCCTATTACAACAGGGGCCGTGCGTGTATCAGGACTTACCGCGCTTCGTTTGACGGCATGGCGGTTGAGCGCAAAATCCTAGCCTGTAAGGGTATTCCCAGTGAAGTAATTCCCACACTTATTCAGCCAGAAAAGGTAAAGTCTAAACATTACCACCGTATTTGGAGAAAATATGTTTCTTGGTGTGAATCCAAGGGGGCTCCTACGGAATAGTTTCGACTAGGACGTTTTCCCCATTTTCTACAAGCAGGTGTGGATGCGGGCCTAAAATTGGGCTCAATTAAGGTACAGATTTCGGCCTTATCGGTTTTATTTCAGAAACAATTGGCCTCCCTTCCAGAAGTTCAGACTTTCGTAAAAGGAATGTTGCACATCCAACCTCCATTTGTGCCTCCAGTGGCACCATGGGATCTTAATGTGGTGTTGCAGTTCCTTCAATCACATTGATTTGAACCTTTACGGAAGGTAGAGTTGAAATTCCTCACTTGGAAAGTGGTCATCCTGTTGGCCTTGGCATCTGCAAGGCGGGTGTCTGAGTTAGCGGCCTTGTCTCACAAGGGCCCTTATATGATCTTCCATGTAGATAGAGCTGAATTGAGGACACGTCAACAATTTCTACCGAAAGTGGTTTCCTCTTTCCACATGAACTAACCTATTGTGGTGCCTGTGGCTACTGACGCCTTCGCTGAGTCAAAATCTCTGGATGTGGTCAGAGCTTTGAAGATTTATTTCGCCAGAACGGCTCAGATTAGGAAAACAGAGGCTCTGTTTGTCCTGTATGCTCCCAACAAGGTTGGGTGTCCTGCTTCCAAGCAGACCATTGCACGCTGGATCTGTAACACGATTCATCATGCTCATTCCACGGCTGGATTGCCGTTACCGGAATCGGTGAAAGCCCATTCTACTAGAAAGATGGGCTCGTCCTGGGCGGCTGCCCGGGGGGTCTCGGCATTGCAACTTTGCCGAGCAGCTACTTGGTCTGAGTCAAACACATTTGCAAAGTTCTACAAGTTTGACACCTTGGCCGATGAAGACCTTCAGTTGTTCAATCGGTGCTGCAGAGTCATCCGCACTCTCCCGCCCGTTCTAGAGCTTTGGTATAACCCC
Organism: Pseudophryne corroboree; assembly: GCF_028390025.1. Taxonomy (NCBI): domain Eukaryota; kingdom Metazoa; phylum Chordata; class Amphibia; order Anura; family Myobatrachidae; genus Pseudophryne; species Pseudophryne corroboree. The sequence continues at coordinate 604,800 of NW_026967548.1, forward strand.
ATGTTTCTATGATGACCCCAGCATCCTCTAAGACGTATGAGAAATAGACGTTATGGCAAGAACTTACCGTTGATAACGTAATTTCTCTTATGTCCACAGGTATCCACAGGATAACATTGGGATATGCTGGAGCGACAGCGGAAATGGCACCAAACAGTCACAAGCTTTCTGGCCTCCCAGGATGCATCGGGGCTTCACCATATAATCCCGCCCACTCACTCAGTCAAATCTGTTCTTTCCACAGCGATTAGGCAGGAGCATCAGGTAGAAACCTATTTAGGCGATAAGAACACACACCCTTCCATACAAGAGGGAAGAGGTTTAATGATTGTCAAGATCCTCAAATCAGGTGCATCAAGGTGGGATCCCTGTGGATACCTGTGGATATAAGAGAAATTACGTTATCAACGGTAAGTTCTTACCATAATGTCTATTTCTCTGGCTGGGTCCACAGGTTATCCACAGGATAACATTGGGATTCCCAAAGCCAGTTTTAGTGGTGGGGACGCTCCTGATTACACAGGAGGACCTTTCGCGCGAAGTCTGCATCATGAGAGGCAAAAGTATCCAAGGCATAATGTTTGATGAATGTGTTTATGGAAGACCATGTGGCTGCCTTACAAATCTGTTCTGCTGAAGCACCCTGTTGTGCTGCCCATGAAGGACCTACCTTACGTGTAGAGTGAGCAGAGACATTAGCAGGAGTAGGGAGATCTGCATGAGAATAAGCTTCTGATATTACCATTCGGAGCCATCTTGCGAGCGTCTGTTTACTAGCAGGCCATCCTCTTCTATGAAATCCGTAGAGGATGAAGAGAGAATCTGTTTTTCTGATGGCACTAGTACGATCTATGTAGATTCTTAAAGCTCGGACTACATCCAGCGACGCTTCTCCCGCAGAAAGTCCCGATACCTGAAAAGCTGGGACTACAATCTCTTCATTAAGGTGAAACTTTGACACCACCTTCGGAAGATAACCAGATCTAGTTCTGAGAACTGCTCTGTCTGGAAAAAAATTTAGTAAAGGAGACTTACATGATAATGCTCCTAAATCTGACTCTCTTCTGGCTGACGCCATTGCCAATAGAAAAAGTACTTTAGCCGTTAACCATTTAAGATCTGCTCTCTTAAGTGGTTCAAACGGAGGTCCCTGGAGAAATTTAAGAACTAAATTCAAATCCCAGGGAGCTGCAGGAGGAACAAATGGAGGTTAAATATGTACCACTCCCTGAAAGAAAGTATGTACATCCTGTAAATCAGCAATCTTTCGCTGAAACCATACAGTTAACGCTGATACTTGAACTCTCAAGGAAGCTACTTTCAAACCTTTATCCAATCCTGCTTGAAGGAAATCCAAAATCCTGGATACTTTAAAAGATCTCGGATTCAAACTTTTTTCAGTACACCAATGAATATAGGCTTGCCATATTCTATGATACACACGAGCTGAAGAAGGCTTTCTTGCTCGGAGCATAGTTTGGATTACTTGTTTTGAAAATCCTATAGCTTTTAGGATAGAGGTTTCAACAGCCACGCCGTCAAAGACAGACGATCCAGATGACTGTGACAACAAGGACCCTGCATTAGCAGATCAGGACGTTGAGGGAGCAGTATTGGTGCTTCCACGGACATTCTCAGTAGATCTGTGTACCAATGCCTTCTTAGCCAAGCTGGAGCTATTAGAATTATTGCTCCCTGTGCTTGCTTTATTTTTCTCACTACTCTGGGTAACAGAGATATTGGAGGGAACAGATATGCCAGATTAAATTTCCATTCTACTGACAGTGCGTCTACAAGGACCGCTCCGGGATCCTTGGTTCTTGATCCGTACTTCAGAACTTTGTTGTTTAGACGAGACGCCATGAGGTCTATCTCTGGTAGACCCCATCTGTTCGCTATTGTCTGAAACACTTCTGGGTGTAATGCCCATTCGGTTTCCTGAATGGTGTGTCGACTGAGAAAATCCGCTTCCCAGTTCAGTACACCCGGGACAAACAGTGCTGACAATGCTGGGAGATTGAGTTCTGCTCATCTTAGAATGGGAGTTACTTCCTCCATCAATCTTTTGCTGTGAGTTCCTCCTTGATGATTGAGGTACGCAACTGCTGTCGCATTGTCTGAGCGAATCTGGACCGGTCTTCCTTGCAGACTGTCCTTTGCCTGAACTAGAGCCATATAAATGGCCCTTATTTCCAACAGATTTATTGGCAGGCGACTTTCCCTTACGGTCCATTTTCCCTGGAACCAAAGGCTTCCGAGTACCACATCCCAGCCTTGCAGACTGGCATCTGTTTCAAGCTAGGGGAGAAAAAAGAAAGCTCTTGTGTGGGCGCACTCTTATCTATTTGTAATCACATAAAGTGATTATCCTCTTATAAATGCAATTTGCTAATAAAACATAATTTTATTAATATATCCTTTAAGATCATTGTATTAGCCCATTATCAGGAATGTGCATGATCCAAGTAAATTACACTCTGGTGGGATTCAATTTATAAACAAAGTGTATGTAATAAAATGTTCTGGTCCTAACTCAGGCGATGAGTTTAAGAAAGGATGTAGATACTGCAAATCATACATCCATTTCAACCTGACCAGTACAGATAACCTGTATTAATGAGACCAATTAGGTGAATTGATTTGTGATTCTCTTATTAGTCAAAAAACAACTGGTGTCATTGACGTCACAGTATAAAGTTCATATTGTTATTGCAACTTCGCAGAATGGATGTGTATCACGGTATTGGGTCCTGGAGGAATCAGGACTAGTTCCTCTGCTGGTGGAAACACCTTGCCTCGGCCAAAAGTTAGTGAGGGATAGGGAAAAAATTGGTGATGCTGCCCTCAGCATGTTAGAGGAACTCTATATGGAATCTACTGGTAATGAATTACCGACATCCAGACCTAAGTGTAAACCTAAATCGTCCTTTTTTCCCCCAGACCACAATAGTCCTGAAATTCGAGTATTTATGAATCTGGTCTCTAAAGAATTCGACAATATATACGATCAGACCAAAAAGGGCATACATCGTTTTCCCTCTAACCTAAAGTTCAATGAGAGGCGGGCATTACAAGAACTCCAAGGTTGGAAAGACGTTATCATCAAACCCTCGGATAAGGGGGGCAATGTGGTTATTTGGCCACAGGACATGTATATCATGGAAGCCCGACGCCAACTTAATAATACCACTTGTTATAGGAAGCTGTTCAACAATCCCACCTCTGATTTTCTTCAATTATACAATAAGATAATACAGGATGCGGCTGTACAAGGTACTATCACGCCACAAGAATCTAAATATCTGACAGTTTCAAATCCTAGAACACCTACGTTTTACCTGCTACCCAAAATACACAAAGATGCAGCACGACCCCCAGGAAGACCAATTATGTCAGGCAATGGGGGTCTTTTGGAACAGCCCAGCCGGTTCCTGGATTTACACCTTCGGGAACATGTACTCTCTCTACCTTCTTATCTACGGGATACTGCAGACCTTTTGAAAAAAATTAATGACATACATTTCGAAAAGAATTTTCTATTGGTGACCCTCGATGTGGAGGCATTATATACTAGTATTAGTCATCAACACGGCCTCACAGCAGTCAAGTTCTTCCTGGACCAGGAGGGAGAAAGTGACTTCTCTAATTTTCTGCAACAATTGCTGCATTTTGCTTTAGCCAAAAACTATTTTGTGTTCAAAGATCAATTTTTCCTACAAATAAGAGGGACAGCAATGGGCGCAGCTTGTGCGCCCACATACGCTAATCTCTTCTTAGGATGGTGGGAACATTTTTTCGTCTTTAACTCCGCTAACGACAAATATACCATACATGTCGTCATGTGGCTCCGATACATCGACGACATTTTCATTATTTGGAATGGCGAAAGAGAATTACTAGTTGAATTCATCAAAATATTGAACACCAATGATTTGAACATCCTGCTCACGCACACCATCAGCCCAGAGACTGTCCCTTTCCTCGATTTAAATATTTATAAATCTGACACGGGATACCTGGCCACTGAATTATATCGCAAGGAAATGGCAACTAATAGTCTCCTTTTCCAGACGAGCTCTCACTTCCCCCCAACCATCGAAAATATTCCCAAGGGGGAATATCTGAGACTGAGAAGGAACTGTTAAGAAGACCCAGTATTCAAGAAAAAAAGTTGGGAACTGACAAAACGCCTCCAAGCCAGGGGATATAGTAAACGATCTCTTAACCGTGCCTATTCAGCCACCAAGAAGATTAAAAGAGAAGATCTTATCTTTGGAAAAGACAAAGTTAAACCTGAACAAGATGACCAGATCAGATTCATTGGCACCTTTTGCCCAGAATGGAAAATGCTAAGGAACATCGTATCCAAACACCTACCAATACTACAATTAGATCCTGATCTCGCACCATTTGTACAAGCCCCAGTCCAGATGAGCTGGCGCAGGGCCAAGAATATTAAAGACCACTTGGTCCATAGCCATTTTGTGACCTCTACTCCTAAGAAACCAATTACAACAGGCTCTTTTCCCTGTGGCCATTGCAAATTATGCCCACAAATTTCACCTAACAAGACGGTCATGGATAGACACGGACAATCAATTAGAATACAGCACTTCTTCAACTGCAACTCACAATCAGTCATCTACTGTCTAACCTGCAGCTGTGACCTAAAATATATAGGCATGACCACCAGGAAACTTAAAGAGAGAATCCTAGAACACATGGGAAATATTAGAAATGCCCAACAAGACATTACCCGAATGAAACAACTTACCTCGGTCGCTAAACACTTCCACATGGTCCACAAAGGATCACCTAAGGATCTGAAAGTTTTCGGCCTGGATTCTATTAAATTGGGAATTCGCGGAGGAGATATCACTCATGAATTATTAAAGCGAGAAAGTGAATGGATCTTCCGTTTGGGCACTTTGAAGCCATCAGGACTCAACGAAAACATTAACTTTGGTGCCTTCTTATAAACCTTCTGCCTGGGCATTTTTGAAGCAAACAGTAATCAAACCAAAACCAAATATCAACCTGATGCCTTCATATCACATATTTGCTAAATCCAAAATTTTATTTTCTCCCTTGTCTTAACCAAAAAATCTTACCCACTTATTAATTTCTTCACATTTCACACACCCCCCCCCTAAACCAAAACAACAAACCCCCCCCCCGCCCTCCCCCTCTTTTTCACCAATTTATCTTACGCCCCCCTTTCACCTCATTCACCAACGCCATTTTACCAACTCACGTTTCCCCAGGTCCATTCTCACTATATCCTCCATCTCAGCACAACAACACAGTACACCTCAAATTCATCTTACCTCCCCTCACTCATCTTTTCAACTACATCATATTTCCCACATTAATCACCAGCTAATACCAATCTCCACACCCCATAATGGCATCACATAACACTCCCACATATCACCTCTCATCACTCCCATCCTGTATAACACATCTTTTCCATTGGCTTTCATCACATTTCACTATCTCTTTACTTTCTGTTGTTTTTTTCTCTGTTGAATAAATCTATTTTATTTATTAATTAATTTATCATTTCACCTTATTTTATTTAATTTATTTGATTTTATTTCATTCCATCACCACAATTTATGCTGTCTATTTATATTAATATTCATATATATTTTCCCTATCATTATCAGATATAATTTATTTATTAATTCTCCACCATAATCATTTCCATCTAATCGCCTCCATGGTCATTTTATTTTTCCAGACCCAACAACAATTCTTTCACACTAAGGCAGCCGCTGTTTACAGCTCATCATAATGCAGCAACCCATCAACATTCCACGGTCTTATCCCGTAACTTAATGCGCCCGCTAATCCTTTATTTTGCCACAATGTATAACCAGGGCATACTTGCCCGGCTCCAACATGGCGCAAGTACCATCTGCCTTCTCTAGGTGTTTCCCTTTATTGGAACCAGCAGTCATCATTTTTTACGCCGAACTAAGGGCATATTTGCCCTCTTCTAAAATGGCGCACACGGAATCAGTTCATCAGCAACGCCCTCTATTGTGGACAATCCCGGCCGCCGTCACCAGCGGCTCTCCACTCAATCACAGCTGATGCGGTACACCCGCAAAGCTCTATCCCCATTGGTCCTAAACTCTAGAATACGGCAATTTTAACCACCAGCTTACTCTCACAGACAGACCCAGGAAGTGAGCAAGCCCTAAAACGGGTGAAACGCGTTTTCCAGTGGGTCCATCTCGGTGGGATTCCTCCATCCAGCCACATCTGTTCATGGTTCTAACCACAAAACGGGATTCTTAATGCAGCTACATTGGTACTAACAGGTTCCTGGTTTCCTTATTGAAAAAACGGCACCCTATCCCTGAATGCTTTCAGGTCAGGTACTTCTTGCATGCAAAGTATAAAAGCCTGTTTTCCTTGATCATAGCTTATATCAGCCTATTTTAGTCAGGATCCAGTGATTCCTTCCGGTAGCCGCTACAATCACCTTTTGCCAACCTCTGCTATTTTTGCATTCTCTGGTGCAATATCATGGAGATTCAGTTGTATGATCAGCATTAGCAGTTTATATCATTCTGTTATTTTCTCCTATGACCCGAGTGTTTTTCCTTTAGTTCTACTATGAGCAATTTCACATAACTGTAGAATCCTCTGCACCAACAGATACTCTGCATCTGCTATTACAGTATTCTCTCTGGTGCAATATCACAGAGATCTATGTACATGACCAGTACCAGCAATTAATATCAAATTGTTATTTTTCTTGACCAAAGTGTGTCTCCTTAAAAGTCTAAATGTGAGCAATTTCATTTATGTTCTGATTCCTCTGCACCAATAGATACCTTGCATTTTTATCTTAAGTGCACTTCTATTCAGATCACAATTTCTGATATAACTGGTACTCCCCCCACTCAGTTATAGCATTAACTTATATTAATTTATTAACCCAGCTTTATCCTTCCATATTTCTTTTCCGTGGACTCTCATTCATGATCCAGGAACTCAATACCACTACAGTGGGATTTGATGTTTCCTGCCTAACATGAAAAGCAGATCCACACTTTAACTCTGTGACCAAAACCAGTCACCCTCCCTATTCTAGGTGCACTCTCATTGGAGTCTGACCCACCTTTTTCTACTATCAAACCACACCGCCAATGCCCGATCTCGTCCGATCTTGGAAGCTAAACGGTGTTGGGCTGGGCTAGTACCTGAGGAGGAGACTCACAGGGAATATCCAGTGTTGTAGATCAACAATCATTTCACATGATGTGCGGTATGTGACTTCAACAGCAGCATCACCAATTTTTTCCCTATCCCTCACTAACTTTTGGCCGAGGCAAGGTGTTTCCACCAGCAGAGGAACTAGTCCTGATTCCTCCAGGACCCAATACCGTGATACACATCCATTCTGCGAAGTTGCAATAACAATATGAACTTTATACTGTGACGTCAATGACACCAGTTGTTTTTTGACTAATAAGAGAATCACAAATCAATTCACCTAATTGGTCTCATTAATACAGGTTATCTGTACTGGTCAGGTTGAAATGGATGTATGATTTGCAGTATCTACATCCTTTCTTAAACTCATCGCCTGAGTTAGGACCAGAACATTTTATTACATACACTTTGTTTATAAATTGAATCCCACCAGAGTGTAATTTACTTGGATCATGCACATTCCTGATAATGGGCTAATACAATGATCTTAAAGGATATATTAATAAAATTATGTTTTATTAGCATATTGCATTTATAAGAGGATAATCACTTTATGTGATTACAAATAGATAAGAGTGCGCCCACACAAGAGCTTTCTTTTTTCTCCCCTAGCTTGAAATACTTTGTTTCTGGCTCTGGGCGCACCACCAAACCGGACACAGAAATTGGGATTTCCCTATATAATTGTCCAATTTTGGTTCCAACTGATTAAAACGGTATTAATTATATACCAGTGCCGGGTCGCTCCTCTCTTTGTTCCAGACTGGCATCTGTTGTCAGGACTTACCACTCTTTTATCCAAAAGGGTCTCCCCTTGTTTAAATGGTCTGTCTGTAGCCACCACGCTAGAGACCTTTTTACATTTACTGGAATCTTTATCATCTGCTCTTTTATCGTCTGATGATTTCCGTTCCATTTGGTCAGAATAAGGTGCTGTAATGGTCTGGAGTGGAATTGCGTATATTCCACTATGTCGAAGGTTGATACCATCAGACCCAACAGTGGCATTGATGCATGGACTGACATTGTCTGGGTGTGCAACGCTTCCTGAGTCATGAACTGCACCTTGACCATCTTTTTCTCTGGTAAGAAAACTCTCTGTAGGTCTGAATCCAATATGGCCCCCAAATGAACCATCCGCTGTGACGGATTCAGAGACGACTTTTCCCAATTTATGAGCCACCCATGTCTCTGTAGACAAACTATTGTCTGTTGAAGATGGCTCAAAAGTAAATCTTGCGAATGTGCTAAGATTAACAGGTCGTCGAGGTATGGGAATATTCTTATCCCCTGTTTGCGCAGACAAGCTGCCATAACCACCATGATCTTGGTAAACACCCTGGGTGCTGTTGCTAGCCTGAAGGGCAGAGCTTGGAACTGAAAATGTTCCTTGAGGATGGCAAACCTGAGGTAACACTGATGAGACCTTGCTATAGGCACATGTAGGTAAGCATCCCGTACACCCAGAGATACCATGTAATTTCCCGGTTCCATGGCCAACATTATGGAGCGCAACGTCTCCATGTGGAACTTCGGGATCCAAATGTATTTGTTTAACATTTTTAAATTGAGAATTGGTCGATATGACCCATTTGGCTTCTGGATCAGAAATAGATTGGAGTAAAACCACTGTCCCCTTTGTGATGGAGGTTCTGGGACAATCACACCAGACTGCAGTCATTTTTGGACTGCTTCTTGCAGGGCATTGGCCTTCGACTCTATACGAGACGGGCTGGTGCAAAAATTTTTTGAGGAGGCTGCCTCCTGAATGGGAACCCATACCCCTGAAATACCACCTTCTGCACCCAAGCACCTGTTGTTGACTGTTGCCATATGTGTGCAAAATGAAGGAGTCGGCCCCCAACCCTGGAATCCTCTAGGCGGAGGCCTGTCTCTTCAGGCTGATGGTTTCTGTTCAGGCTTGGAAGCTGGCTTTTTGCTAGCCCACTGCTTCCTACCCCTGGTTTTGAACTGGGGTTGCTTAGACTCCTCTTTAGCTTTCGCTTTACTTTGCCAATGAAATGAGCAAAACTTTAAACCCTTGGACTTAGGGTTATAAATAGCCGGAAATCTGGCCTTCTTTGATTCAGCCTCTGATTCTAGGATATCAGAAAATGGTTTCCCAAACAATATATTACCAACGAAAGGCAATGCTTCCAATTCTTTCTTGGATTCCGCATCTGCTTTCCAGGTACGTAGCCAAACTGCTTTGCGAGCGGCTACTGTCAAGGCTGAAGCTTTAGAAGCAACTGTACCCATATCAATTGCTGCTTGTTCTAAGTATTGGGCAGATTGTCTCAAACGGCTTAAAAGGTACTCTTGCTCCGAAGTAGGAGAAGAGATGTAATTTCTAGTTCCTCTATCCATTCGCCCATTGCCTTTGCTACCCAGGCTGAAGCCATAGCAGGTCTTACCACTGCTCCTACTAGAGAAAATAAATTTTTCAAAAAACTATCTACCCTTCTGTCTGTGACATCATTTAGCGAGGTAGATGACAGTGGTCAAGCAGATTTATGGACAATCACAGAACATGTGCATCTACTTTTGGAGGAACTTCTCTTTTCGAACAATCCGCAGCTGAAAATGGATAATAAGAATTCCATCTTTTCGGAATCTTATATTTCTTACTGGGCGTCGACCAAGACTCTCCATGATTTGTGTCAGTTCATCTGACGCTGGGAATTCAGTTTTCACTGATTTTGTTTGTTTAAACACAGGTGCTTTAGATGTTAACACTGTTTTAGCTGGCTCTTCCAAAGAGAGAACAGTCTTCACAGCATCAATAAGTTCAGCTACATCCTCTGAACTAAAACTCTGCGACTGATCATCATACGGTGTATTTGAATCTACTGTATCATCATCTGTTGTATCATCTTATGTAGTCTGCCACATAGACGCATCTGTCTTAATCTTACCTTTCCCTTGGTTGCTTGTAGAGGCTACTGGAACCAAGCCGTAGGAAGGGAGCTGCATGTATGGGTTCATAGTGTAACCTAACCCTTGAGGTGGTGCTACCGGAGCTAACCTGTCCGCTATAGTCTTTGCGACCATATTCCATGGTGGCTCTGTTGGTGGTTGAACTAACTCCTGTTTTTTACTTCGCTGAAAAGCAAAACAGTTCGCACACAAGCCCTCATAAGTGACTAATTGATCCACATCAATTAACCCTGTCTTACAAGATAAGCATGTTAGGGATGTAGGAGTGCTTGATAAATTCTCCTCATCACTTTTGCTGCTCACAGACATGGTAATAATCTGTTATTGACTACACAATTTTGTGACTGAACCACACCCTATAATCAGTATATAGAGGTGAGATCAATCTGACCACAGTGCACCTGATTTGAGGGTCAGAACAGGACTGACATTACACAGAAAAGTCAGCACACATACTAGCAGTCAGTCACATGTTAAAGCATTAGACATTGTCATATGAGAATACAACCTCCATAACAACTTATACATAAGTAGGAAAATTGTACTTCTGTTTCTAACTGGTTCTTTTCCAACATAACATGCAGAAAACACAGTAATATACAGGTCTCATATGCAATAGGTACTAAAAATTAACAATGCATACTAAGAAGTAGAGAGAATTTTTAGTACTGTATACCCTGCCTCCAGAGAGCGGGATACAGGGAGACTCACCACACTTCCATATCCAAGCAAATACGCTCGTAAGACGCTGAGTGGATTCAGACGCTACTGATGTACACTACCGCACTTATATAACTAATAACGGACACAGTCGCTCCTGCGGACACGGACGCTCAGTGACTTCCACGTGTATGCAGACGCTAAGGCCTGCGACTAGCTCTAAGCGGGATCTCTAGTGTACACAACCGCAGCGTCTAAGCTGCGACCGAGTACCCTCGTGGTAGCGTCTGAGCCGGAAGTGAGGTCATTCAGTTCATGAAACGAGAGACGCGCGGAAACTGGCCATGAACTCGGAGGAGGGGCGGCCAGGAGAGCGTCTGAATCTCCCCGTTGACTTAAACTCTAAGGATCGCGGCCTCTACCTAGTCCTGGCGCCTATGATCCCTAGAGCGTAGCGCTGTCGCACTCAAGATGTTCGGCTCATCAACACACTATTTGTAGTCTCCACCAAATTCAGCGTAGCGGTGTCCTGACCCCTCTAGTAAGAGAAAGTCCATAGACTCACCATCTCCCCATGCTCCGGCCACAGCCTGGTTACGTCTGCTGGACCTGCTAGAACATCCGACACAGACGCCCGTCGAGACAGCATTAATACCCGAAGGTAAGCGTTGTTGCGACCCGGTGAGGAGTTGTTGGAGCGACTCTTTCTAGCATGCGTTTAAGACGCTATTAACAAGTAAGTCTATAAAAATTAAATAATAAAAGCTTGAGGCTATTCTCACAGCAGCTCTGTGACCATGAGGCTTCCTGCCGCACCAAGCAAAAAACTGATCTGACTGAGTCAGTGGGTGGGACTATATGGTGAAGGCCCCGATGCATCCTGGGAGGCCAGAAAGATTGTGACCGCGTTGGTGCCATTTCTGCTGTCCCTCAACCATATCCCAATGTTATCCTGTGGATAATCCTGTGGACCCAGCCAGAGAAAGTCACAGTTTGTACAATGCAGAGGTTATTACTGACAATAATACTGCACTGGACTAGTTTATATTGCTAAATAGTCAATAGATATAACACTACACAGTAAGAACTGGATGTATATCACAGGGTAATTGTACTATAAAACCCTGACTAAATGCACTCTCTTTCTTAACTATCATGGTCTAAAAAGGCAGGTAGAATACTTAAATGTCATGTAAAGTCACAGCGCTGACAACCAGGCGGCTTTACATAGGAGGATTTGCCCAAGCAGTCCCAGGAACAGTGAGCTGAGGGATAATGGCGCCGCAGACACTGATAGGGAGTGAGGAAAAGACAGAGATGCAGCTCCAGGGTGGGAACACTTGCTGGAAATGGCGACCTAGGGCTGGGGGAGGGCCTTCAGGTCTAAGCCTTATCCCCTCTGCTGGCAAAACCACCGGGTACTGTGGGCGATATAAAAACCGGTTTAGAGAGAAAACCTGACCTGCGCCCATGCCCTGGTGATCTAGTGGGATCGCCTGTACTGCCAAAGTGTCCACCGCCAGCGCGCACGGCCCGCCTCCCACTGACCGCGCCGAATCGCGATAAAGACAGGGTCCCACAAGCGGGATCCACTTACCACCTCCCGAAGCGCGGCCACGCGATCCTGGAGAGCCCCAGCCGTGTGTGTCTAACGTGAAGAAAACCGGAGCCTCCGCTGTAGGTACCCGGCAACCAGGGCTCGGGAGTGTACAGCGCCGCTGGGGAGAGCTGGAGCTGCAGCAGTGAATGTCACAAGACATTTACCACCGCTGCTGCCCTTGAAGTCTTCACTTTATACTTCATAAAAAGCTTTTCTTGGGGCTGCTTGGAGCAGCCCCTCTGTTAAGTGCCTGCTTACTGCAGCACCAACTTACAAAACTGAGCTCCTGTGCAGGGAGGCGCGGTGATATAGGAGGCGGTGCTGTGCATTCTGGGAACAGTCAAAGCTTTGAGCCTGTTGGTGCCTCGGATCAAGAGCTTACTCTACACCCCATTGTCCAATCCTTGTGGAGCCCAGTGAACCCCGCAGCTGAAATCCTGTTTTCTCATAAATCCTAGAGGATGCTGGGGTCCACTTCATGACCATGAGGTTTATACCAAAGCTCCAGTATGGGCGGGAGAGTGCGGATGACCCTGCAGCACCGATTGACCGAACTTGAGGTCTTCATCGGCCAAGGTGTCAAACTTGTAGAATTTAGCAAATGTGTTTGACCCTGACCAAGTAGCTGCTCGACAAAGTTGCAATGCCGAGACCCCCCAGGCAGCCGCCCAGGAGGAGCCCACCTTCCTAGTAGAATGGGCCTTCACTGACTTCGGTAACGGCAATCCAGCCGTAGAATGAGCTTGCTGAATCGTACCTCTGATCCAGCGTGCAATAGTCTGCTTGGAAGCAGGACACCCAATTTTGTTGGGAGCATACAGGACAAAGACTCTGTTTTCCGTATTCTAGCTGTTCTAGCGACATAAATCTTCAAAGCCCTAACCACATCTAGATACTTTGACTCAGTGAATGTGTCAGGAATTACTGGCACCACAATAGGTTGGTTTATGTGGAAAGATGAAACCACCTTTGGAAGAAAATGTTGACGAGTTCTCAACTCTGCCCTATCTTCATGGAAGATCAGGTAAGGGCTCTTGTGAGATAAGGCCCCCAATTCAGACACCCGCCTTGCAGATGCCAATGACAAAAGCATCACCACTTTCCAAATTAGAAACTTCTACTCTACCTCTTGTAGAGGCTCAAACCAATCCGATTGAAGGAACTGCAACACCACATTAAGGTCCCATGGTGCCACTGGAGGCACAAATGGAGGCTGGATGTGCAGAACCCCTTTCATGAAGGTCTGAACCTCTGGAAGAGAGGCCAATTGTTTTTGGAAGAACACTGACAAGGCCGAAATCTGGACCTTGATTGATCGCATTCGGAGGCCCGCCTCCACACCAACCTGCAGAAAATGGAGAAAACGTCCCAACTGAAACTCTTCCATAGGAGCCTTCTTGGATTCACACCAAGATACATATTTTCTCCAAATACGGTGGTAATGTTTCAACGTTACTCCTTTCCTGGCCTGAATAAGAGTGGGGATGACTTCCTTGGGAATACCATTTCGGGCTAGGATTCGCCGCTCAACAGCCATGCCGTCAAACGTAGCCGCGGTAAGTCTTGATACACGCACGGCCCCTGCTGTAACAGGTCCTCGCGAAGAGGAAGAGGATCTTCTATAAGCTACTCCTGAAGATCTGGGCACCAAGCCCTCCTTGACCAGTCTGGGGCAATGAAGATTGCGCGAACTCCTGTTCTTCTAATGATCCTGAGCCCTTTTGGGATCAGCGGAAGTGGAGGGAAGACATACACTGACCGGAAAACTCACTGGGCCACTAGCGCATCCACCGCTAATGCTTGAGGTTCTCTCGACCTGGAACAATATCTCTGAAGCTTCTTGTTGAAACGAGATGCCATCATGTCTACTTGAGGAACTCCCCAAAGACTTGTCACCTCTGCGAAGACTTCTTGGTGGAGGCCCCACTCTCCTGGATGGAGATCATGTCTGCTGAGGAAGTCTGCTTCCCAGTTGTCTACTCCCGGAATGAAAATTGCTGACAGAGCCTTTAGATGTCTTTCTGCCCAGAGGAGGATCTTCGTCACCTCTGCCATTGCCGCTCTGCTTTTCGTTACACCCTGCCTGTTTATGTACGCGACTGCTGTTACATTGTCCGACTGGATCTGCATGGGATGATCTTGAAGATGTACCGCTTGTTGAAAGCCGTTGTAAATGGCTCTCAATTCCAGCACGTTTATGTGAAGGCAGGCTTCCTGACTAGACCATTTCCCTTGGAAGCTTTCTCCCTGAGTGACAGCTCCCCAGCCTCGGAGACTTGCATCCGTGGTCACCAGGAGCCAGTCCTGAATCCCGAATCTGCGTATCTCCAGTAGGTGAGAGCTGTGTAACCACCACAGGAGTGAAATCCTAGCTTTTGACGACAGGATTATCTTTCGGTGCATGTGTAGGTGGGAACCCGACCACTTGTCCAACAGGTCCTACTGGAAAACTCTGGCATGGAACCTGCCAAACTGTATGGCCTCGTATGCCGCCACCATTTTCCCCAACAACCGAATGCACTGATGGATCGACACACTTGTTTCGAAATGGCTTTCTACGTAATCTCCTGTTGTACTGTCATACTAACCTACAGTTTCTTAGGTCTATAAATTGCAGACGTTATAGAGAATGAAGATACACAGACATTTTCACCAGAGAATTTTAGTATCATTTAATTTTTCTCCAGACGAAAGATCCGCTATAAATGGGAGATTAACTAGGCTTTTTTAGTGATCACCTGCTGCCCAGGGGCCTGACCGGATCGTTCCTCTAGCCAGGGGCAAAACCGGACCGTTCCTCCTGCCAGGGGCAAAACCGGACCCCATGCTCTAGCCCAGAGGCAAAACCATAATGATCCTCTAGCCAGGGGCAAAACCGGACCGTTCCTCTAGCCAGGGGCAAAACCGGACCGATGCTCTAGCCCAGGGGCTAAACCAGAACGATCCTCTAGCCCAGGGGCAAAACCAGACCGATCCTCTAGCCAAAGGCAAAACCAGACCGATCCTCTAGCCAAAGGCAAAACCAGACCGATCCTCTAGCCAAGGGACGTAACTGGACCGATCCTCTAGCCAAGGAGCGTAACCAGACCATTCTTCTATCAAGGTGTCTATCCCTCTTTACATGATCTCCACTCTGTATAACAGGGATTGTCTAGATACCTTCTCCAGGACATCTGTACAAAATATCACTCCCCATAATCAATCTGTTTGCTCATGAAGTATGAACTTTTCTATCTATGAGGTCTCTACTTGCAGACATACTAGGAATGGAGTACCTATATTAAGGAATGAAGGCCATCCTGTCACATACACTTCCCATTACTCTGCTTTAGAATAAGAACTATTAAGAGATTCCAATTCTTAATTAAACCATGGTCCACTGAATCCAGTGACCTCCTATTATGCATTGCTCATCCGTGTGCTGAAGACCAATGTCACGGCCTACTCGAAAAAGGAGACTGGCGTTCTAGGGCAGAGAGCTCAGTTCTCAGCTTGCCTTCTTATTGCTGAGACTCAACACCATGTTAGTTACAGAAAACAAATCCTACCTGACCTCAGTGACATGATAAGAAGACTATGGGATTAATATGGGCTGATGGCTCCTGATGTATGAGATATACCAGAGAGTGTGGGGAGGAGACTGGTCAGATCTCTGGGCTGGTAACACACAGTGACATGATGTGAGGGGGAGAGCAGGAGTATAATAGGAACTGATGGCTCCTGATGTATGAGATACACCAGAGAGTGTGGGGAGGAGACTGGTCAGATCTCTGGGCTGGTAACACAGTGACATGATGTGAGGGAGAGAGCAGGAGTATAACAGGGGCTGATGGCTCCTGATGTATGAGATATGCCAGAGAGTGTGGGGAGGAGACTGGTCAAATCTCTGGGCTGGTAACACAGTGACATTATGTGAAGGGGAGAGTAGTAGTATAATAGGGGTTGAAGGCTCCTGATGTATGAGATACACCAAAGAGTGTGGGGAGGAGACTGTTCAGATCTCTGGGCAGGTAACACAGTGACATGATGTGAAGGGGAGAGCAGGAGTATAATGGGGCTTAAGTCTTCTGATGTATGAGATACACCAGAGAGTGTGGGGAGGAGACTGGTCAGATCTCTGGGCTGGTAACACACAGACATGATGTGAGGCGGAGAGCTGGAGTATAATAGGGGCTGATGGCTACTGATGTACAATACACCCCAGAGAGTGTGGGGAGGAGACTGGTCAGATATCTGGGCTGGTAACACACAGTGACATGATGCGAGTAGGAGAGCAGGAGTATAATAGGGGCTGATGGCTCCTGATGTATGAGATACACCAGAGAGTGTGGGGAGGAGACTGGTCAGATCTCTGGGCTGGTAACACACAGTGACATGATGTGAGGGGGAGAGCAGAAGTATAATATGGGCTGATGGCTCCTGATGAATGATATACCAGAGAGTGTGGGGAGCAGACTGGTCAGATCTCTGGGCTGGTATCACACAGTGACATGATGTGAGGCGGAGAGCTGGAGTATAATAGGGGCTGATGGCTTCTGATGTATGAGATACACCAGAGAGTGTGGGGAGGAGACTGGTCAGATCTCTGGGCTGGTAACACACAGTGACATGATGTGAGGAGGAGAGCAGGAGTATAATAGAGGTGATGGCTCCTGACTCCACACTGGGAAAATACAAATTCCTCATTAGTTTTTACTGACAGAGGAGGGTGTAGGATAAGAGATTGCTGTAGTGACTGAGGAAGGAGAATATGTGACACTTTCCTGTAATAAGTGTTAATTACTCACCTGTGCTGATATATGTAGGGATCTCCTCCTCCTTAGACTGCTGATCACCCCTCACATACGTCTCTTCTACTTCCTCAATATCTTCTGTCTCTATATCAGTCACATACGTCTCTTCTTCTCCCTCTATATCTTCTGCCTTTATATCAGTCACATACGTCTCCTCTTCTCCATCTATATCTTCTGCCTTTATATCAGTCACATACGTCTCCTCTTCTCCCTCTATATCATCTGCCTTTATATCAGTCACATACGTCTCTTCTTCTCCCTCTATATCTTCTGCCTTTATATCAGTCACATACGTCTCTTCTTCTCCCTCTGTATCTTCTGCCTTCATATCAGTCACATACGTCTCTTCTTCTCCCTCTGTATCTTCTGCCTTCATATCAGTCACATACGTCTCTTTTTCTCCCTCTATATCTTCTGTCTCTCTATCAGTCACATACGTCTCTTCTTCTCCCTCTGTATCTTCTGCCTTCATATCAGTCACATACGTCTCTTCTTCTCCCTCTGTATCTTCTGCCTTCATATCAGTCACATACGTCTCTTTTTCTCCCTCTATATCTCCTGTCTCTCTATCAGTCACATACGTCTCTTCTTCTCCCTCTATATCTTCTGCCTTTATATCAGTCACATACGTCTCCTCTTCTCCATCTATATCTTCTGCCTTTATATCAGTCACATACGTCTCTTCTTCTCCCTCTATATCTTCTGCCTTTATATCAGTCACATACGTCTCCTCTTCTCCATCTATATCTTCTGCCTTTATATCAGTCACATACGTCTCTTCTTCTCCCTCTATATCTTCTGCCTTTATATCAGTCACATACGTCTCTTCTTCTCCCTCTATATCTTCTGCCTTTATATCAGTCACATATGTCTCTTCTTCTCCCTCTGTATCTTTGATTTTAATATTATTTAATCGGGCTTCACCCTATGTAAACAAGACAAATATAATGACACACAGCTCCTCTACACAAATATAGTGACAGTCACTTTGGTATATTGGGGAGACTATAAATCCCACCTACCTGATCCTCCTGTGGGATCCTGTGATTCTCCTCTGTACAGTCCTGGGTATACAGAGGACAGGGACATCTCTCTGGGGTATCTCTGTTACTGGGTCCTTCTGTAGGAGACACACAGTGACTGAGTACAGTGTATATATGTGATTATCAGATGATGTGTGTATATAGGGGGCCCCCATACCTGCTCTCCCCTGTACAATACATGACAGTCTCCTCTTACCCAGTGATGTGAGGGGCCGGTGATTCTCCATTATCACGTCCTTGTACAGACCCCTGTGTTCCTCTATACACTCCACCTCCTGCATGGAGACAGACACAGTGATATGCTGACACCTTACCTTATAGGAACCTGACACACACAGTGATACAGTCATCACTCAGACACATCCCCTGGTGTTACTGTATAATGTCCTATTCCCAGCAGTCACCTCTCCAGTCATCACCCAGACACGCCCCCTGGTGTTACTGTATAATGTCCCATTCCCAGCCGTCACCTCTCCAGTCATCACCCAAAAACGTCCCCTGATGTTACTGTATAATGTCCCATTCCCAGCAGTCACCTCTCCAGTCATCACCCAGACACATCCCCTGGTGTTACTGTATAATGTCCTATTCTCTGCAGTCATCTCTCCAGTCATCACCCAGACACGTCCCCTGGTGTTACTGTATAATGTCCCATTCCCAGCAGTCACCTCTCCAGTCATCACCCAGACACGTCCCCTGGTGTTACTGTATAATGTCCCATTCCCAGCAGTCACCTCTCCAGTCATCACCCAGACACATCCCCTGGTGTTACTTTATAATGTCCTATTCTCGGCAGTCATCTCTCCAGTCATCACCCAGACACGTCCCCTGGTGTTACTGTATAATGTCCCATTCCCAGCAGTCACCTCTCCAGTCATCACCCAGACACGTCCCCTGGTGTTACTGTATAATGTCCCATTCCCAGCAGTCGCCTCTCCAGTCATCACCCAGACCCATCCCCTGGTGTTACTGTATAATGTCCCATTCCCGGCAGTCACCTCTCCAGTCATCACCCAGACACATCCCCTGGTGTTACTGTATAATGTCCCATTCCCAGCAGTCACCTCTCCAGTCATCGCTCAGACACATCCCCTGGTGTTACTGTATAATGTCCCATTCCCAGCAGTCACCTCTCCAGTCATCACCCAGACACATCTCCTGGTGTTACTGTATAATGTCCCATTCCCAGCAGTCACCTCTCCAGTCATCGCCAAGATACATCCCCTGGTGTTACTGTATAATGTCCTATTTGCAGCAGTCACCTCTCGAGTCATCACCGAGACACACATCCTGGTGTTACTGTATAATGCCCCATTCCCAGCAGTCATCACCCAGACACGCCCCTTGGTGTTACTGTATAATGTCCCATTCCCAGCATTCACCTATCCAGTCATCACCCAGACACATCCCCTGGTGTTACTGTATAATGTCCCATTCCCGGCAGTCACCTCTCCAGTCATCACCCAGAAACATCCCCTGGTGTTACTGTATAATGTCCCATTCCCAGCAGTCACCTCTCCAGTCATCGCCCAGACACATCCCCTGGTGTTACTGTATAATGCCCCATTCCCAGCAGTCACCTCTCCAGTCATCACCCAGAAACATCCCCTGGTGTTACTGTATAATGTCCCATTCCCAGCCGTCACCTCTCCAGTCATCACCCAGACACATCCCCTGGTGTTACTGTATAATGTGCAATTCCCAACAGTCACCTCTCCAGTCATCACCCAGACACATCCCCTGGTGTTACTGTATAATGCCCCATTCCCAGCAGTCACCTCTCCAGTCATCACCCAGACACGTCCCCTGGTGTTACTGTATAATGTCCCATTCCCAGCCGTCACCTCTCCAGTCATCACCCAGAAACTTCCTCTGGTGTTACTGTATAATGTCCTATTCGCAGCAGTCACCTCTCCAGTCACCACCCAGACACATCCCCTGGTGTTACTGTATAATGTCCCATTCCCAGCAGTCACTTCTCCAGTCATCACGAGACACATCCACTGGTATTACTGTATAATGGCCATTTCCAGCAGTCACTTCTCCAGTCATCACCCAGACACATCCCCTGGTGTTACTGTATAATGTCCCATTCCCAGCAGTCACCTCTCCAGTCATCACCCAGACACATCCCCTGGTGTTACTGTATAATGTCCCATTCCCAGCAGTCACTTCTCCAGTCATCACGAGACACATCCACTGGTATTACTGTATAATGGCCATTTCCAGCAGTCACTTCTCCAGTCATCACCCAGACACCCCCCCTGGTGTTACTGTATAATGCCCCATTCCCAGCAGTCACCTCTCCAGTCAACAGCTGAATGATCTTGTTGGTGAGTTCCAGGATCTTTTGGTCATTGTGTCTCTCATGTATTAGTGAGTCAGGTGGAGGCACCGTGATTGGGCTCTGGGTTCTACTCAGTCCTCCTGACACACGGGGATGGCTGTTCAGTATCTCACACTCACTGGATGTCTTCTTCACTACTGTGTAATCCTGTGTAATGGAGGAGACATCAAATATCAATATATACACTCCCAGACCCCCCATCACCTCCCCAGTCCTGTCCCTGTATTATTATTATTATTATTATAGATATAAGTAAAGTCACTGTGACACTCCCAGATCCCCTCACCTCCCCAGTCATGTCCCTGTATTATTACTATAGATATAAGTGATGTCACTGTGATGCTCCCAGATTCCCTCACCTCCCAAGTTATGTCCCTGTATTATTACTATAGATATAAGTGACATCACTGTACCACTCCCAGGTCACCTTACCTCCCCAGTCATGTCCTTGTATTATTACTATAGATATGTGACTTCACAGTGACGCTCCCAGATCCCCTCACCTCGTCAGTCATGTTCTCGTATTATTACAAAAGATATGTGATGTCACAGTGACAATCCCAGATCCCCTACCTCCCGTCATGTCCCTGTATCATGACTAAAAATAATTGATGTTACAGTTACGCTACCATATTCGCTCACCTCCCCATTCATGTCCCTGTATTATTACTATAGATATAAGTGATGTCACTGTGACACTCCCAGATCCCCTCACCCTCCCCAGTCATGTCCCTGTATTATTACTATAGATATAAGTTAGGTTACTGTTATGCTCCGAGATTCCATCACCTCCCAGTCACGTCCCTGTATTATTACTATAGATATAAGTTAGGTCACTGTGATGCTCCCAGATCCCATCACCTCCCCAGTCATGTCCCTGTATTATTACTATAGATATATGTGATGTCACTGTGACACTTCCAGATCCCCTCACCTCCCCAGTCATGTCCCTGTATTATTAATATAAAAGTGATGTCACTGTAGTGCTCCCAGAACCCCTCACCTCCCCAGTCATGTTCCTTTATTAGCACGATAGATATGTGAGGTCACAGTGATGCTCCAAGTTCTCCTCACCTCCCCAGTCATGTCCCTGTATTATTACTTTAGATATAAGTGATGTCACTGTAACACGCCCAGATATCCTCACCTCCACAGTCATGTCCCTGAATTATTACTATAGATAAAAGTGACATCAATGTGATGCTCCCAGATCCCCTCACCTTCCCAATCATGTCCCTGTATTATTACTATAGCTATAGGTTACATCACAGTGACGCTTCCATATCCCCTCACCTCCCCAGTCATGTCCCTGTATTATTACTATAGATATAGGTTAGGTTACTGTGACGCGCCCAGATTCCATCACCTCCCCAGTCACGTCCCTGTAGTATTACTATAGATATAAGTTACATCACAGTGACACTTCCATATCCCCTCACCTCCCCAGTTATGTCCCTGTATTATTACTATAGATATTAGTGATGTCACTGTGACGCTCCCAGATCCCCTCACCTCCCCAGTCATGTCGCTGTATTATTACTAGAGATATATGTGATGTCAATGTGACAATCCCAGATCCCTGAACCTCCCCAGTCATGTCCCTGTATTATTACTATAGATAAGTGATGTCACTGTGATGCTCCCAGATTCCCTCACCTCCCCAGTAATATACCTGTATTATTACTATAGATATAAGCGATGTCACAGTGAGGCTGCCAGATTCCCTCACCTCCCCAGTCATGTCCCTGTATTACTATAGATATAAGTGATGTTACTGTGCCAGTCCCAGATCCCCTCACCACCCCCAGTCATGTCCCTGTATTAGTACGATAGATATGTGATGTCACTGTGACGCTTCCAGATCCCCTCACCTCCCCAGTCAAGTCCCTGTATTATTAATATAAAAGTGATGTCACTGTAGTGCTCCCAGAACCCCTCACCTCCCCAGTCATGTTCCTTTATTAGCACGATAGATATGTGAGGTCACAGTGATGCTCCAAGTTCTCCTCACCTCCACAGTCATGTCCCTGAATTATTACTATAGATAAAAGTGACATCAATGTGATGCTCCCAGATCCCCTCACCTTCCCAATCATGTCCCTGTATTATTACTATAGCTATAGGTTACATCACAGTGACGCTTCCATATCCCCTCACCTCCCCAGTCATGTCCCTGTATTATTACTATAGATATAGGTTAGGTTACTGTGACGCGCCCAGATTCCATCACCTCCCCAGTCACGTCCCTGTAGTATTACTATAGATATAAGTTACATCACAGTGACGCTTCCATATCCCCTCACCTCCCCAGTTATGTCCCTGTATTATTACTATAGATATTAGTGATGTCACTGTGACGCTCCCAGAAGCCCTCACCTCCCCAGTCATGTCGCTGTATTATTACTAGAGATATATGTGATGTCAATGTGACAGTCCCAGATCCCCGAACCTCCCCAGTCATGTCCCTGTATTACTATAGATAT
This sequence comes from Pseudophryne corroboree, assembly GCF_028390025.1. Lineage (NCBI taxonomy): Eukaryota > Metazoa > Chordata > Amphibia > Anura > Myobatrachidae > Pseudophryne > Pseudophryne corroboree. Next base: position 627,893 of record NW_026967548.1, read on the forward strand.
AAGTGATGTTACTGTGCCAGTCCCATATCCCCTCACCACCCCCAGTCATGTCCCTGTATTAGTACGATAGATATGTGATGTCACTGTGACGCTCCCAGATCACCTCACCTCCCCAGTCATGTCCCTGTATTATTACTATAGATATAAGTGATGTCTCTGTGATGCTCCCAGATCCCCTCACCTCCCCAGTCATGTCCCTGTATTATTACTATATATAAGTGACGTCACTGTGCCTCTCCTAGATTCCCTCACCTCCCCAGTCATGTCCCTGTATTGCTATAGATATTAGTGATGTCACTGTGACACTCCCAGATCCCCTCACCTCTCAAGTCACATACGTATTATTAATATAGATATAAGGTCACAGTGGCGCTCCCAGATTCACTCACCTCCACAGTCATGTACCTTTATTATTACTATAGATATAAGTGATGTCACTGTGACATTCCCAGATCCCCTCACCTCCCCAGTCATATACCTGTATTATTACTATAGATAACAGTGACATCACTGTGACGCTCCCAGATCCCCTCACCTTCCCAGTCATGTCTCTGTTTTATTACTATAGATTTAAGTGATGTCACTGTGACACTCCCAGTACCCCTCACGTCCACAGCCATGTCCCTGTATTATTACTAGAGATATATGATGCCACTGTGACACTTACAGATCCCCTCAACTCCCCAGGCATGTCCCTGTATTATTACAGGAGATATATGTGATCTCACTGTGGCACTTCCAGATCCCCTAACATCCCCAGTCATGTCCCTGTATTATTACTATAGATATAAGTGATGTCACTGTGACGCTCGCAGATCTCCTCATCTCCCCAGTCATGTCCCTGTTTTATTACTATAGATTTAAGTGATGTCACTGTGACACTCCCAGTACCCCTCACGTCTACAGTCATGTCCCTGTTTTATTACTATAGATAAAAGTGATGTCACAGTGATGCTCCCAGATCCCCTCACCTCCCCAGTCATGTCCCTGTATTATTACTATAGATATAAGGTCACAATGATGCTCCCAGATCCTCTCACCTCCCCAGTCATGTCCCTGTATTATTACTGTAGATATAAGTGATGTCACTGTAGTGCTCCCAGAATCCCTCACCTCCCCAGTCATGTCCCTGAGTTATTACTATAGATATAAGGTCACAGTGATGTTCCCATATCCTATCACCTCCCCATACATGTCCCTGTATTATTACTATAGATATAAGTGCTGTCACTGTGACACTCCCACATCCTCTCACCTCTCCAATCATGTCCCTGTATTATTACTATAGATATATGGTCACAGTGATGTTACCATATCCTATCACCTCCCCATTAATGTCCCTGTATTATTACTATAGATATAAGTGCTGTCACTGTGACACTCTCACATCCTCTCACCTCCCCAGTCATGTCCCTGTATTATTACTATAGATTTAAGGTCACTGTGACGCTCCCAGATCCACTCACCTCCCCAGTCAGCAGGTAGATGATCTCCAGGGTGATTTTTATTATCCTCTCAGTCCTGTGACTACTGTCCTTGTCCATCCTCGGTCAATCAGAGATAATACAGAACGTGTGATGTGTAATAAAGACTCCTTTCCCCACAGCTGGAGTTCCTGGTATTAATATAACACATAAAACATATTGCACATGTAACATAGCAAATGTGGAATAGAGTGGTCATTTAATCTCCTATTTCCCCACAACCATAGAGTCCTGGTCAGTGTCTCCGAGGTTCCTGTGACCCAGCCCCATAAGGCTGTACTGCATAGTGGGCCTGATCTAGAGTGTAGCGCTATTGTGGGTGGAGTCACAATGAGCTGATGTTCAGTACACTGTGAAGGAACAGGGTCTCCTGGAAAGGCGACCGGAGACAGGCAAAGGGAAAGGCGGCAAGAGACAGACAGGGGGAAGGCGGCAGGAGACAGGCAGGGGGAAGGAGGCTGGAGACAGACAGGGGAAAGGCGGCTGGAGACAGACAGGGGAAAGGCGGCAGGAGACAGGCAGGGGGAAGGAGGCTGGAGACAGGCAGGGGAAAGGCAGCAGGAGACAGGCAGGGGGAAGGAGGCTGGAGACAGACAGGGGAAAGGCGGCTGGAGACAGACAGGGGAAAGGCGGCAGGAGACAGACAGGGGAAAGGCAGCCGAAGACAGACAGGGGAAAGGCAGCCGGAAACAGACAGGGGGAAGGCAGCCGGACACAGACAGGGGAGCAGCCGCATGGAGTAACATGAGTTGGGGCTTGGACGGGGTCAGTAGCAGCAGCCACGAGCGGGGTACAGTGTCAGCTGCCTGCAGACTATAACTCGGCCCTCCCATACCAGAGGCTCCTGCCATGCTAGACCCGCAGCCCCCTGCCCCCTACCCACACCCTCTGCAGCCTAGGAAGGATGAGCTGCTGGGAGCCCCCTGAGGCGGGTGAGTAAGGAAGCCCCCTGGAGGAGTAACTGACGCTCTCTATGTGCCTGCTTATAGATGCTGCCCTCCCCTACTTGCTGCATGGGTGCAGATGTTGGCAGCGCACACAGCATGTTGGCGCTGGGCAGGTCTGTGACACCTTAGGATTAGCAGCCACCTGGAGAGGGGTAGCCGGCCTCCTCATACAAAGAGACAAATGTGGGGAATACCAGGTAGGCGCTCTATCCAAATGATGCAACAAAAAATAATGAAAAACACTGTTTATTACACACAAGAGCGGGTCTGCAGTATTAACTTTGTGCCGCAAGGACTACCAACACTGGTGCAGTGACTACTAACTACCATCACATCTATACACATGTAACTCACTTTGTTGTTACAACGGAACTAAGCGGATGGACAATTACCATATAAAGGTCATTCTGGTTCAGGACACATTCCTGTATGGACCATATCAGCTGGAGGATTTCTTCTCACTCACACTGTGCGCTGCTCATTTACTATAAGAGACGGACAAAACCTCTGAGAGTCTCCTATGTAGAAGGATCAGCGTTTTCCTTTTACATTGATTTTATCAGTGATACCTTTGTGTATACTCATTGTGTATATTATATATACCAGAGATATCATACACCTCAGGGTAACACCCATTAGTATATGTTTTGCTCTATATTACTGTTTATATTGTTTTTATGTTTTTGTTGCATCATTTGGATAGAGCGCTACCTGGTATTCCCCACATTTGGACACAGCACGGGGCACAGTAACAGGCCGGCTGCCGGCACGTATACAAAATAATAGGTTGCCTATAGAATAATAGTAAACGCAAGGCACAGCTGCTGCAGAAACTCTTGTTACATACGTGACGTCAGTCTCTTCTGATACCGGCATTATATAATACAACCCGGTGTCTCTACAGCAGATGGCCGTCGTTATACGTGTGGCGCCTCCTAGCGGGCATTTCACATGTTACACCATTATAGTGACGTGACTGCTGGGGGGGACGGCAATGAGGGGCTCAGCCTGCAGCTGTCACACTGCCAGTGGTGTAGTAATGCTCTGCAGCTGTCACACTGCCAGTGGTGTAGTAATGCTCTGCAGCTGTCACACTGCCAGTGGTGTAGTAATGCTCTGCAGCTGTCACACTGCCAGTGGTGTAGTAATGCTCTGCAGCTGTCACACTGCCAGTGGTGTAGTAATGCTCTGCAGCTGACACACTGCCAGTGGTGTAGTAATGCTCTGCAGCTGTCACACTGCCAGTGGTGTAGTAATGCTCTGCAGCAGTCACACTGCCAGTGGTGTAGTAATGCTCTGCAGCTGTCACACTGCCAGTGGTGTAGTAATGCTCTGCAGCTGTCACACTGCCAGTGGTGTAGTAATGCTCTGCAGCTGTCACACTGCCAGTGGTGTAGTAATGCTCTGCAGCTGTCACACTGCCAGTGGTGTAGTAATGCTCTGCAGCTGTCACACTGCCAGTGGTGTAGTAATGCTCTGCAGCTGTCACACTGCCAGTGGTGTAGTAATGCTTTGCAGCTGTCACACTGCCAGTGGTGTAGTAATGCTCTGCAGCTGTCACACTGCCAGTGGTGTAGTAATGCTCTGCAGCTGACATAATAATAATAATAATAATAATAATAATAATAATAATAACAGGACACCACAGGCTGCTCCCCCTGTATAGTAATAATAACAGGCAACCACAGGCTGCTCCCCCTGTATAATAATAACAGGACACCACATGCTGCTCCCCCTGTATAGTAATAATAACAGGCAACCACAGGCTGCTCCCCCTGTATAATAATAACAGGACACCACATGCTGCTCCCCCTGTATAATAATAACAGGACACCACATGCTGCTCCCCCTGTATAGTAATAATAACAGGCAACCACAGGCTGCTCCCCCTGTATAATAATAACAGGACACCACATGCTGCTCCCCCTGTATAGTAAGACGCCATTACCTGATCTCCATGGACACTGGGAGGCTGCAGCAGTCGATGAAAACTCACTTCCTGCATGTGGACCGCACAGTCCGGAAGTAAGGTGGAACGCACAGGCAGGAAGTAGGGCATGATTGGCAAAGGCTGCTTACTGGTTACTGGGTCCTCCGCTACTACACCCCGCCCACAGCCCCGGTATATTCAAGCTATGTTAACACACATGTCCTCAGTGCAGGAGGCCGGCGGCCATTTTCTTGTAGACCAGTCCGGCAGCAGCAATAGGTTCCCTGGCCGTGTAGTGACGTCAGGAGCGGCGGCCATTTTCCCCTGGTCTGAGCTCCGCCTTCCTTCTATCATTCCCACAAGGCAGCAGGAGCAGAGAGCAGCCATTGCTGTGTCTGGCAGCAGGTAATGATATTATTATTATTATTCTATAGGCTGAGCAGCTCTGGTGTCAGGTTCTGTACTACAGGGGGAGCAGCCTCTGGTGCCTTGTTATAGTGCAGCTGGAGCAGCCTCTGGTGCTGCATTATCCCTGTACAGGTGGCTGACACTCTAGTGTCCTATTACTGTAATACAGGTGGCGCAGACCCCGCCGATACCGTAATACAGGGGGCGCAGACCCCGCCATTACCGTAATACAGGTGTCACAGACCCCGCTGTTACCGTAATACAGGTGGCGCAGACACCGCCGTTACCGTAATACAGGTGTCGCAGACCCCGCCGCTACCGTAATACAGGTGGCGCAGACCCCGCAGTTACCGTAATACAGGTGGCGCAGACCCCGCCGTTACCGTAATACAGGTGGCGCAGACCCCGCCGTTACCGTAATACAGGGGGCGCAGACCCCGCAGTTACCGTAATACAGGTGTCGCAGACCCCGCCGTTACCGTAATACAGGTGGCGCAGACCCCGCCGTTACCGTAATACAGGGGGCGCAGACCCCGCCGTTACCGTAATACAGGTGGCGCAGACCCCACCGTTACCGTAATACAGGTGGCGCAGACCCCGCCGTTACCGTAATACAGGTGGCGCAGACCCCGCCGTTACCGTAATACAGGGGGCGCAGACCCCGCCGTTACCGTAATACAGGTGGCGCAGACCCAGCCGTTACCGTAATACAGGTGGCGCAGACCCAGCCGTTACCGTAATACAGGAGGAGCAGACCCCGTCGTTACTGTAATACAGGTGGCGCAGACCCCGTCGTTACTGTAATACAGGTGGCGCAGACCCCGCCATTACCATAATACAGGTGTCGCAGACCCCGCCATTACCATAATACAGGTGTCGCAGCCCCTGCCGTTACCGTAATACAGGTGGCGCAGACCCCGCCGTTACAGTAATACAGGTGGCGCAGACCCCGCCATTACCATAATACAGGTGTCGCAGCCCCTGCCTTTACCGTAATACAGGTGGTGCAGACCCCGCCGTTACTGTAATACAGGTGGTGCAGACCCCGCCGATACCGTAATACAGGTGGCGCAGACCCCGCCATTACCGTAATACAGGTGGTGCAGACCCCGCCGTTACCGTAATAAAAGTGGCGCAGACCCTGCCGTTACCGTAATACAGGTGGTGCAGACCCTGCCGTTACCGTAATAAAGGTGGCGCAGACCCCGCCGTTACCGTAATACAGGTGGTGCAGACCCTGCCGTTACCGTAATACAGGTGGTGCAGACCCCGCCGTTACCGTAATACAGGTGGTGCAGACCCTGTCGTTACTGTAATACAGGTTGTGCAGACCCCGCCGTTACCGTAATACAGGTGGCGCAGATCCCGCCGTTACCATAATACAGGAGGCGCAGACCCCGCCGTTACCGTAATACAGGTGGCGCAGACCCCACCGTTACCATAATAGAGGTAGCGCAGACCCCACCATTACCGTAATACAGGTGGCGCAAGACCCCGCCGTTACCGTAATACAGGTGGCTCAGACCCCGCCGTTACCGTAATACAGGTGGCTCAGACCCCGCCATTACCGTTATACAGGTGGTGAAGACCCCGTCGTTACGTAATACAGGTGGCGCAAGACCCCGCTGTTACCGTAATACAGGTGGCTCAGACCCCGCCGTTACCGTAATACAGGTGGTGCAGTCCCCGCCGTTACTGTAATATAGGTGGTGCAGACCCCGCCGATACCGTAATACAGGTGGTGCAGACCCCGCCATTACCGTAATACAGGTGGTGCAGACCCGCCGTTACCGTAATAAAGGTGGCGCAGACCCTGCCGTTACCGTAATACAGGTGGTGCAGACCCCGCCGTTACCGTAATAAAGGTGGCGCAGACCCCGCCGTTATCGTAATACAGGTGGCTCAGACCCCGCCGTTACCGTTATACAGGTGGTGAAGACCCCGTCGTTACCGTAATACAGGTGGCGCAAGACCCCGCTGTTACCGTAATACAGGTGGCTCAGACCCCGCCGTTACCGTAATACAGGTGGTGCAGACCCCGCCGTTACTGTAATATAGGTGGTGCAGACCCCGCCGATACCGTAATACAGGTGGCTCAGACCCCGCCGTTACCGTAATACAGGTGGTGCAGTCCCCGCCGTTACTGTAATATAGGTGGTGCAGACCCCGCCGATACCGTAATACAGGTGGTGCAGACCCCGTCATTACCGTAATACAGGTGGTGCAGACCCGCCGTTACCGTAATAAAGGTGGCGCAGACCCCGCCGTTACCGTAATACAGGTGGTGCAGACCCTGCTGTTACCGTAATACAGGTGGTGCAGACCCCGCCGTTACCGTAATAAAGGTGGCGCAGACCCCGCCGTTACCGTAATACAGGTGGCTCAGACCCCGCCGTTACCGTTATACAGGTGGTGAAGACCCCGTCGTTACCGTAATACAGGTGGCGCAGACCCCGCCGTTACCGTAATACAGGTGGCTCAGACCCCGCCGTTACCGTTATACAGGTGGTGAAGACCCCGTCGTTACCGTAATACAGGTGGCGCAAGACCCCGCTGTTACCGTAATACAGGTGGCTCAGACCCCGCCGTTACCGTAATACAGGTGGTGCAGACCCCGCCGTTACTGTAATATAGGTGGTGCAGACCCCGCCGATACCGTAATACAGGTGGTGCAGACCCCGCCATTACCGTAATACAGGTGGTGCAGACCCGCCGTTACCGTAATAAAGGTGGCGCAGACCCTGCCGTTACCGTAATACAGGTGGTGCAGACCCCGCCGTTACCGTAATAAAGGTGGCGCAGACCCCGCCGTTACCGTAATACAGGTGGTGCAGACCCTGCTGTTACCGTAATACAGGTGGTGCAGACCCCGCCGTTACCGTAATAAAGGTGGCGCAGACCCCGCCGTTACCGTAATACAGGTGGCTCAGACCCCGCCGTTACCGTTATACAGGTGGTGAAGACCCCGTCGTTACCGTAATACAGGTGGCGCAAGACCCCGCTGTTACCGTAATACAGGTGGCTCAGACCCCGCCGTTACCGTAATACAGGTGGTGCAGACCCCGCCGTTACTGTAATATAGGTGGTGCAGACCCCGCCGATACCGTAATACAGGTGGTGCAGACCCCGCCATTACCGTAATACAGGTGGTGCAGACCCGCCGTTACCGTAATAAAGGTGGCGCAGACCCTGCCGTTACCGTAATACAGGTGGCGCAGACCCCGCCGTTACCGTAATAAAGGTGGCGCAGACCCCGCCGTTACCGTAATACAGGTGGTGCAGACCCTGCTGTTACCGTAATACAGGTGGTGCAGACCCCGCCGTTACCGTAATACAGGTGGCGCAGACCCCGCCGTTACCGTAATACAGGTGGCGCAGACCCCGCCGTTACCATAATACAGGAGGCGCAGACCCCGTCGTTACCGTAATACAGGTGGTGCAGACCCCACCGTTACCATAATAGAGGTAGCGCAGACCCCACCATTACCGTAATACAGGTGGCGCAAGACCCCGCCGTTACCGTAATACAGGTGGCTCAGACCCCGCCGTTACCGTAATACAGGTGGCTCAGACCCCGCCGTTACCGTTATACAGGTGGTGAAGACCCCGTCGTTACAGTAATACAGGTGGCGCAAGACCCCGCTGTTACCGTAATACAGGTGGCTCAGACCCCGCCGTTACCGTAATACAGGTGGCGCAGACCCCGTCGTTACCGTAATACAGGTGGCGCAAGACCCAGCCGTTATCGTAATACAGGAGGCGCAGACCCCGCCGTTACTGTGATACAGGTGGCGCAGTCCCCACCCTTACCGTAATACAGGTGGCGCAAGACCCCGACGTTACTGTAATACAGGGCTCAGACCCCGCCGTTACCGTAATACAGGTGGCGCAGTCCCCACCCTTACCGTAGTACAGAGGGCGCACACCCCGCCGTTACCGTGATACAGGTGGCGCAGACCCCGCCGTTACTGTAATTCTATAAACGGGACATTACAGGTGTTGTGTCCTGTGGCATTGTACTATACAGGTGGAGCGGCATATGTTGTATTAATATTCAGGGGAGCTGTATTAAAATACAGGGGAGTGGCATGTGTTGTCCTACTGTACAGGGGGAGCGACCTGGGGCATCCTCCTATACAGGGGTAGTGGATTATGACATCCTACTATACAGGGGGAGCAGCCTGTGTTGCCCTTTTATACAGGGTAAGTGGCCTGTGGTGTCTTGTTACTTTTATTATATAGGGTGAGCGACATGTATTGTCTTTCTATACAGAAGGAGTGGCCTGTGTTGTCATATTACAGGGGTAGCATCCTGTACTGTCATAGTATACAGGGGGAGCGGCCTGTGTTGTCACAATATACAAGTGGAGGGACCTGTGGTGTCTTGTTACTAGTATTATATAGGGTGATCGGAATGTATTTTCTTTCTATACAGAAGGCATGGCCTGTGTTGTCATAATATACAGGGGCAGCGGCCTGTGTTGTTATAATATACAGGGGTAGCTTCCTGTGCTGTCATAGTATACAGGGGGTGCGGCATGTGTTGTCATAATATACAGGGGTAGCTTTCTGTGCTGTCATAGTATACAGGGGGAGCGGCCTGTGTTGTATTTATTATTTATTAGCAGTTTCTTATATAGCGCAGCATATTCCGTTGCGCTTTACAATTAGAACAACAGTAATAGAACAAAACAGGGTAAAAACAGACAGACATAGAGGTAGGAAGGCCCTGCTCGCAAGCTTACAATCTATGGGGGAATAGGCATTGATACAGAAGGATTGATGCTACCTGTTGCATAATGGTCCACCAGATTGCTAGGTTCTTAATGGGTTGTATGATATGATCACCCAGCGATGAGATGAGGTATAGATTGAGAACAGCAGAGGACCCAAGACTGAGCCTTGCGGTACTCCAACTGGTAGAGGTATAGAAGAAGAGGTAGAATCAGAGAAGTGAACACTGAAAGAGCGATTAGATAGGTAGGATGAGAACCAGGAGAGGACCGTGTCCTGAAGACCTAGAGATTGTAGTATTTGTATGAGAAGAGAGTGGTCAATGATGTCATAAGCAGCAGAGAGATCTAGAAGAATGAGTAGTGTGTAATGGGCTTTAGATCTAGCAGTGTCTAGATCATTCACTACTTTGGTCAGTGCAGTGTCTGTGGAGTGTTGGGCATGAAAGCCTGACTGAAGTGGGTCCAATAAGTTGTGGGAGTTAAGAAAGTGTGTAAGGCAAGTGTAGGCAAGTCTCTCAAGTAGCTTGGAGGGACCTGGTAGCTGAGAAATGGACGGTAGTTAGAGATTGTGTTTGGGTCAGAGTTGTGTTTGTTTAGACTGGGAGTAATCACTGCATGCTTAAACAGAGAAGGAAAGATACCAGTAGAGAGAGAGATTACAGATTTTAGTTAAGGTTGGGATAAGCACAGGAGACAAAGTTTTACTGACCTGTGAGGGTATAGGATCAAGAGGAGAGGTAGTGGAGTAGGAGGATGGAAAGACTGATGATACTTCATCTTCACTTGTGGGATCAAATGAAGAGAAAGTGCCAGAGGGTTCAGGTAGGGAATTGAGCAGGTCACTGGCTGAGGAAGAGCGTACCATTCCATCTCGGATTTTATCACTCTTATCCTTGAAGTAGGAGGCAAGTTCTTGTGCACTGATACACAAAACACTATTATTTGCAGCGCCTGCATCAATTTAATAAAATCAGAAAAAATATTTTTAAAAAATTCCAATGGTGGGGACAATGCTTGGTATACGTTCACCAATATATAGGAGTTGTGTATTGCTCCTATTAGGAATAACTAGATGAAAGAAATATAATAGGGGCGCTCATATATCAAAACACTGTACCCAACAAGATAACAGCCATGGAGTCCAATAGTTATTAAAATTACTTTATTATAAATAAATACTTTTGTATCTGTATATATTGCTATTAAATATTAACTATTCTTGTACAATTGTGTAGCAATTTCATAACACTTGTATAATTAATTAACAGTAGTTACACATTCATATAAAAAGCAGCTAGAAACCAAATACATATATTAATGTAATTGTTCTGTGGTAATATGACCAATATATCCAACCGGGCGTCCCCGGAAAGAAAATATTCGTTGTGGCTTAAAAACAACTGCTGGAAGATAAAAAAACGTTTATATGCCAAGCCCAGGTGGGTGCCGGCGCGGAACTGATGAGAAGAGAACCGTCAAGTCCATTGGTGGAAAATCCGTTATGCGCTTGATGTATATTCTCCTCCAGGATTACATCACCTCTTCCACTATAGCTGGATTGTATGGGTAACGGTCCCAAGATGTTATCACTGTTGATAGAAGCGGCGTGTGGACCGTGTCCACAGCGGGGATGGTATTGCCACTAAATAGTGAAGATCCCGTGGTGGATATATAAACCATAGTCAATTTTTCAGACTGGGGGCAGTTTGGATTCCCGTCTCTTATACGGGACTTGAGGTGACTCGTACCTTGTTTGTGCTGCCACTACAGCTTTACCATTGGGCTGATTGGCCCTGGGATATGGGCGCTGTTGGTATTGTCGGCATGTGAACCGCTGTTGCGGCGAGATCGATAAGGCCGCTGTATAAGTCCCGTGGTGGATTGTCAGAATTCGTTTGGATCTCCCAGTGTGAAAACATATTAGCAGGGACTGAGGTTCACAGAATAATAACTAGTTTATTAAAGCAACGTACAACTGTAAACAATAAATATAAAGCAGGAATAACTGGAGAACACAAAGGGAAAACTGAGGAGACATGGGATGCCAGGAAACTGTGAGTACATGAGAATGATGTAGACTGTGGTAGAGTATGCACGTACCAGGGTTGCAGGATTGCACTGTAACTGGAACACAGGGTGGCACTGATGATTTGTAAACTTGTGTACGGTGACCAAAGGTGCTGATGAGTTAAGGAACTTGTGAATGATGATTGAAGACACTGGTGATTTGCAGACTTGTAAATGGTGACTGAAGATCATACATGCCTACCTGGCCCTCTCCATGAGGGAGAAAATGCTCTGTTTCTGGACTTTCCTGGTAATGTATGATTGCAATCACCTGTGGTGAGCCAGGTAATTGATAAGAAAGGTGTTTCACCACAGGTGGTTGCAATCATACATTACCAGGAAAGTCCAGGAACAGAGCATTTTCTCCCTCATGGAGAGGGTCAGGTAGGCAAGTATGCTGAAGATGCTGATGAGTTAAGGAACTTGTGAATGATGATTGAAAACAAAGATGATTTGCAAAGTTGTAAGCGATGACTGAAGACGCTGATGATTCCAGGAACTTGAGAATAATGGTTAAAGACACTGGTGGTTTGCAGAGTAGTACACGGTGACTGGAGACACTGATGATTCTAGGAACTTGAAAATGATACTTAAAGACTGATGCAGACACTGACTCCCAGCACGCTGATGACCGAGACACATTAAAGTCCAGAAGCTGCTTGAGAACGCTGGAAGCTGTGCAGCAGTTAATGCTGGAAGCACCGGAGACACTGGGGTAGACTGCGGAGAAACTCGCTGGGAACGAGAGCACTGGCAGTTCTTAGGTCGATTTAGCAGCAGAGATCAGCATGACCAGGACCAGGAGCTATAACAATCTTGACTCGATGAATTGGCAACAGGGAGCCTGTGTGGCTGGCCTAAGTAGTGAGTACAGGTGCTGCTCACAGCTGTGGTAGCAGCTACTAATCAAGCTGCAGATACAGAGCAGCACTCTGAACACCGGAGCAGAGAGCGCCACCCCAGGCATGGAGGAGAAACTACATGGGATTGATCGGTAACATTCAAACAGGGCCGGTATATGGAGTAACCACCTGGACTGGTTTGTGCTGTTGTAGGCACTGATAGTAGCTAGTGGGGGAGGTGAGGGAGGGTAAAGAAGTGATTTAAATGTATTAAAAAGTTGCTTGGGGTTGGTGGCATGAGAAGAGATGAGAGATTAGAAATATGTTTGGCAGTGTCCAGGGCCTGATGATAGGAGTGGTAGGTGGTCTTATATCTGAGGATTCTGAGATTTACGCCACTGACGTTCTACTTTACGTGACAGTTTTTGTAGGTGTCTTGATGATTTAGAGTGCCATGGTTGACATCTAAGCCTACGTGGAGTGTGATGGGTAGCTGGAGCCACTTCATCAAGGGCACTCTCTAGGGTCTTGTGCAGGTGGGATACAGCAGTGTCAGATGTGGTAAATGTAGGGATTGGTGAGAGCAGTTGTTGCAGAGAAGTGGAAAGTTGTTGAAAATGTATATTGTTAGTATTTCTGCAGGTCTTAGGAGGCTTGCTAGGTTTTAGTGTCATAGAATTTAGAGTAATAGAAGAGATTGTGAAGGTGATCAGGTTGTGATCAGAGAGAGGGAAAGGAGTGTTAATGAATTCAGAAACTGAGCAGTGCCTGGTGAACACAAGATCAAGGCAGTGGCCCTCCTGATGAGTAGAGGAGTCAGACCATTGGGTGAGGCCAAGAGAGGAGGTTAGAGAGAAGAGTTTGGAGGCATGAACAGATTGTGGACTGTCAAGAGCTAAATTGAAAGCGCCCTTAATGATGGTGGAGATGTCAGAGGATAAGATGTGCAGAAGCCAGGCAGAAAAATCTTCTAGAAATTGTTGTTCGAGTTGCCCAGGAGGGCGATAGATAGCTGCAAAATGCAGAGAGAATAGGTAAAAATCCTGATAGAGTGAACTTCAAATGATGTGAATGCGAGTGATGGAACCTGCGGTAGAACAGTGTATGTGAAAAATTGGAACAGTAAGATTCCAACCCCACCACCTTTATAATTACCAGGCCTGGGGGTGTGTGTGAAGTGGAAACCACCGTGTGACAGTGCTGCAGGGGAGGCCGAGTCTGATTGTGTGAGCCATGTTTCTGTTATAGCCAGCAGATTAAAGTTGTGAGAGATAAAGAGGTCATGGATGGATGGTAATTTGTTACAAGCAGAGCATGCATTCCATAAGCCACATTTTAGTGACTTGGAGGGGGATGGGAGACACGTGATATTTATGAGGTTAGATGGATTTCTATGTTGTTATGAGATAGCTGAGTGTGAGAGGGACAGGTGGTTGGGGCCTGGATTTGGTGATATGGCACCAGCTAATAAAAGCAGAAGAGTGAGATAAATATTGTTGGATGTTTGCGAGTGTTTATTCTGGTGGCCAATTGTGGTTGTCAAAGTACTTGCAGAGAAGTAAGTATAAAGCTCATGAGTGGTTAGAAGAGGGGAGTGGAGAATAGAAGCTGTAATGTGCACAGAGGGGTGAGTTTTAGGGTGAGTGTAGAATGTGTTCAATTTGGTGAGAATTCCATGAATTGAAATAAGAAACAGTAGTTTGATGAACATGCTGTGGTCGTTTGTGAGATAATTTTGGGTTAAGTTGTGTAGGAATAAGTTGTTTAAGTAAATTACCTTTCCTTGATGGTGCTCAATGTTTGTTCAACTGTTTATTTAACTGTTCGGATAACACACTTCTTAATTCCACACTTGTTAAATTCCATGCAAGCTACCCCCAGCAAGCTGACCCCTTGACATTACACAGTGACACCGGGGGATGTGTCTGGGTGATGACTGGAGAGGTGACTGCTGGGAATGGGACATTATACAGTAACACCAGGGGATGTGTCTGGGTGATGACTGGAGAGGTGACTGCTGGGAATGGGACATTATACAGTAACACCAGGGGATGTGTCTGGGTGATGACTGGAGAGGTGACTGCCAGGAATGGGGCATTATACAGTAACACCAGGGGATGTGTATGGGTGATGACTGGAGAGGTGACTTCTGGGGATGGGAACATTATACAGTAACACCAGGGGATGTGTCTGGGTGAGGACTGGAGAAGTGACTGCTGGGAATGGGACATTATACAGTAACACCAGGGGGGGTGTCTGGGTGATGAATTGAGAGGTGACTGCTGGGAATGGTGCATTATACAATAACACCAGGAGACATGTCTGGGTGATGACTGGAGAGGTGACTGCCGGGAATGGGGCATTATACAATAACACCAGGGGACGTATCTGGGTGATGACTGGAGAGGTGACTGCTGGGAATGGGACATTATACAGTAACACCAGGGGATGTTTCTGGGTGATGACTGGAGAGGTGACTGCTGGGAATGGGACATTATACAGTAACACCGGGGGACGTGTCTGGGTGATGACTGGAGAGGTGACTGCTGGGAATGGGACATTATACAGTAACATCAGGGGATGTGTCTGGGTATGACTGGAGAGGTGACTGCTGGGAATGGGGCATTATACAGTAACACTAGGGGACGTGTCTAGGTGATGACTGGAGGGGTGACTGCTGGGAATGGGGCATTATACAGTAACACTAGGGGACGTGTCTAGGTGATGACTGGAGGGGTGACTGCTGGGAATGGGGCATTATACAATAACACCAGGAGACATGTCTGGGTGATGACTGGAGAGGTGACTGCCGGGAATGGGGCATTATACAATAACACCAGGGGACGTATCTGGGTGATGACTGGAGAGGTGACTGCTGGGAATGGGGCATTATACAGTAACACCGGGGGACGTGTCTGGGTGATGACTGGAGAGGTGACTGCTGGGAATGGGACATTATACAGTAACATCAGGGGATGTGTCTGGGTATGACTGGAGAGGTGACTGCTGGGAATGGGGCATTATACAGTAACACTAGGGGACGTGTCTAGGTGATGACTGGAGGGGTGACTGCTGGGAATGGGGCATTATACAGTAACACCAGGGGGACGTGTCTGGGTGATGACTGTATCACTGTGTGTGTCAGGTTCCTATAAGGTGTCAGGATGTCACTGTCTATGTCTCCATGCAGGAGGGGGAGTATATAGAGGAACACAGGTTTCTATACAAGGACATGATGATGGAGAATCACTGGCCCCTCACATCACTGGGTAAGAGGAGACTATCATGTATTGTACAGGGGAGAGCAGGTATGGGGGCCCTTATATACACATCACCTGATAATCACATTTCTCTGACGTCCTTGTGGATGCTGGGACTCCGTCAGGACCATGGGGAATAGCGGCTCCGCAGGAGACTGAGCACAAAAGTAAAAGCTTTAGGACTACCCGGTGTGCACTGGCTCCTCCCCCTATGACCCTCCACCAAGCCTCAGTTAGATTTTTGTGCCCGAACGAGAAGGGTGCATACTAGGTGGCTCTCCTGAGCTGCTTAGAGTAAAAGTTTAAATTAGGTTTTTTATTTTCAGTGAGTCCTGCTGGCAACAGGCTCACTGCATCGAGGGACTAAGGGGAGAAGAAGTGAACTCACCTGCGTGCAGAGTGGATTGGGCTTCTTAGGCTACTGGACATTAGCTCCAGAGGGACCGATCACAGGCCCAGCCATGGATGGGTCCCAGAGCCGCGCCGCCGGCCCCCTTACAGAGCCAGAAGACAAGAAGAGTCCGGAAAATCGGCGGCAGAAGACGTCCTGTCTTCAATAAGGTAGCGCAAAGCACCGCAGCTGTGCGCCATTGCTCTCAGCACACTTCACACTCCGGTCACTGAGGGTGCAGGGCGCTGGGGGGGGGGGGCGCCCTGAGACGCAATAAAAACACTTTACATGGCAAAAAATACATCACATATAGCTCCTGGGCTATATGGATGCATTTAACCCCTGCCAGTTTTCCATAAAAAAGCGGGAGAAAGTCCGCCGAGAAGGGGGCGGAGCCTAACTCCTCAGCACACAAGCGCCATTTTCCCTCACAGCTCCGCTGGAAGGACGTCTCCCTGACTCTCCCCTGCAGTCCTACACTACAGAAACAGGGTAAAACAAGAGAGGGGGGGCACTAATTTGGCAGATAAATCTATACAGCAGCTATATAAGGGAAATACACTTATATAAGGTTATCCCTGTATATATATAGCGCTCTGGTGTGTGCTGGCAAACTCTCCCTCTGTCTCCCCAAAGGGCTAGTGGGGTCCTGTCCTCTATCAGAGCATTCCCTGTGTGTGTGCTGTGTGTCGGTACGTTTGTGTCGACATGTATGAGGAGGAAAATGGTGTGGAGGCGGAGCAATTGCCTGTAATAGTGATGTCACCCCCTAGGGAGTCGACACCTGACTGGATGGTCTTATGGAAGGAATTACGTGATAGCGTCAGCACTTTACAAAAAACTGTTGACGACATGAGACAGCCGGCAAATCAGCTAGTGCCTGTCCAGACGTCTCAAACACCGTCAGGGGCTCTAAAGCGCCCGTTACCTCAGATGGTCGACACAGACACGGACACTGACTCCAGTGTCGACGGTGAGGAAACAAACGTGATTTCCAGTAGGGCCACACGTTACATGATCACGGCAATGAAGGAGGTTTTGAACATTTCTGATACTACAAGTACCACAAAAAAGGGTATTATGTGGGGTGTGAAAAAACTACCCGTAGTTTTTCCTCAATCAGATGAATTAAATGAGGTGTGTGATGAAGCGTGGGTTTCCCCCGATAAAAAACTGATAATTCCTAAAAAATTATTGGCATTATACCCTTTCCTGCCAGAGGTTAGGGCGCGTTGGGAAACACCCCCATGGGTAGATAAAGCGCTCACACGCTTATCAAAACAAGTGGCATTACCGTCTCCTGATACGGCCACCCTCAAGGAACCAGCTTATAGGAAGCTGGAAAATATCCTAAAAAGTATATACACACATACTGGTGTTATACTGCGACCAGCAATCGCCTCAGCCTGGATGTGCAGTGCTGGGGTGGTTTGGTCGGATTCCCTGACTGAAAATATTGATACCCTGGATAGGGACAGTATATTATTGACTATAGAGCATTTAAAGGATGCATTTCTATATATGCGAGATGCACAGAGGGATATTTGCACCCTGGCATCAAGAGTAAGTGCGCTGTCCATTTCTGCCAGAAGAGGGTTATGGACGCGACAGTGGTCAGGTGATGCGGATTCCAAACGGCATATGGAAGTATTGCCGTATAAAGGGGAGGAGTTATTTGGGGTTGGTCTATCGGACCTGGTGGCCACGGCAACGGCCGGGAAATCCACCTTTTTACCCCAGGTCACCTCTCAGCAGAAAAAGACACCGTCTTTTCAGGCTCAGTCCTTTCATCCCCCTAAGGGCAAGTGGGCAAAAGGCCACTCATTTCTGCCCCGGGGCAGAGGAAGGGGAAAAAGACTGCATCAGGCAGCCTCTTCCCTGGAACAGAAGCCCTCCCCCGCTTCTGCCAAGTCCTCAGCATGACGCTGGGGCCTTACAAGCGGACTCAGGCACGGTGGGGGGCCGTCTCAAGAATTTCAGCGCGCAGTGGGCTCACTCGCAAGTGGACCCCTGGATCCTGCAGGGGTACAAATTGGAATTCGAGACGTCTTCCCCTCGCCGGTTCCTGAAGTCTACCAACGTCTCCCTCTGACAGGGAGGCAGTATTGGAAGCCATTCACAAGCTGTATTCCCAGCAGGTGATAATC
This sequence comes from Pseudophryne corroboree, assembly GCF_028390025.1. Classification (NCBI taxonomy): domain Eukaryota; kingdom Metazoa; phylum Chordata; class Amphibia; order Anura; family Myobatrachidae; genus Pseudophryne; species Pseudophryne corroboree. The sequence continues at coordinate 646,105 of NW_026967548.1, forward strand.
AAGGTACCCCTCCTGCAACAGGGAAAGGGGTACTATTCCACGCTGTTTGTGGTACCGAAGCCAGGCGGCTCGGTGAGACCTATTTTAAATCTGAAATCCTTGAACACTTACATTCAAAGGTTCAAATTCAAGATGGAGTCACTCAGAGCAGTGATAGCGAACCTGGAAGAAGGGGACTATATGGTGTCTCTGGACATCAAGGATGCTTACCTCCATGTCCCAATTTGCCCTTCTCACCAAGGGTACCTCAGGTTTGTGGTACAGAACTGTCATTATCAGTTTCAGACGCTGCCGTTTGGATTGTCCACGGCACCCCGGGTCTTTACCAAGGTAATGGCCGAAATGATGATTCTTCTTCGAAGAAAAGGCGTCTTAATTATCCCTTACTTGGACGATCTCCTGATAAGGGCAAAGTCCAGGGAACAGTTAGAGGTCGGAGTAGCACTATCTCAAGTAGTGCTAAGACAGCACGGGTGGATTCTAAATATCCCAAAATCGCAGCTGATTCCAACGACACGTCTGCTGTTCTTAGGGATGATACTGGACACAGTCCAGAAAAAGGTGTTTCTCCCGGAGGAGAAAGCCAGGGAGTTATCCGAGCTAGTCAGGAACCTCCTAAAACCAGGCCAAGTGTCAGTGCATCAATGCACAAGGGTCCTGGGAAAAATGGTGGCTTCTTACGAAGCGATTCCATTCGGCAGATTCCACGCAAGAACCTTTCAGTGGGATCTGCTGGACAAATGGTCCGGATCGCATCTTCAGATGCATCAGCGGATAACCCTATCTCCGAGGACAAGGGTGTCTCTCCTGTGGTGGTTGCAGAGTGCTCATCTTCTAGAGGGCCGCAGATTCGGCATTCAGGACTGGGTCCTGGTGACCACGGATGCCAGCCTGAGAGGCTGGGGAGCAGTCACACAGGGAAGAAACTTCCAGGGCTTGTGGTCAAGCATGGAAAAGTCATTTCACATAAATATCCTGGAACTAAGGGCCATTTACAATGCCCTAAGTCAAGCAAGGCCTCTGCTTCAGGGTCAGCCGATGTTGATGCAGTCGGACAACATCGCGGCAGTCGCCCACGTGAACAGACAGGGCGGCACAAGAAGCAGGAGAGCGATGGCAGAAGCTGCAAGGATTCTTCGCTGGGCGGAAAATCATGTGATAGCACTGTCAGCAGTGTTCATTCCCGGAGTGGACAACTGGGAAGCAGATTTTCTCCGCAGACACGATCTCCACCCGGGAGAGTGGGGACTTCATCCAGAAGTCTTCCAAGTAATTGTAAACCGTTGGGAAAAACCAAAGGTGGACATGATGGCGTCCCGCCTCAACAAAAAACTAGACAGGTATTGCGCCAGGTCAAGGGACCCTCAGGCAATAGCGGTGGACGCTCTGGTAACACCTTAGGTGTACCAGTCAGTGTATGTGTTCCCTCCTCTGCCTCTCATACCAAAGGTACTGAGGATTATAAGACGGAGAGGAGTAAGAACTATACGCGTGGCTCCGGATTGGCCAAGAAGGTTTTGGTACCCGGAACTTCAAGAGATGCTCACGGAGGATCCATGGCCTCTACCTCTAAGAAGGGACCTGCTTCAGCAAGGACCCTGTCTGTTCCAAGACTTACCGCGGCTGCGTTTGACGGCATGGCGGTTGAACGCCGGATCCTGAAGGAAAAAGGCATTCCAGATGAAGTCATCCCTACCCTGATCAAAGCCAGGAAGGATGTAACTGCACAACATTATCACCGTATTTGGAGGAAATATGTTGCGTGGTGCGAGGCCAGGAAGGCCCCGACAGAGGAATTTCAACTAGGTCGTTTCCTGCATTTCCTGCAAACAGGACTGTCCATGGGCCTAAAATTAGGATCCATTAAGGTTCAAATTTCGGCCTTGTCGATTTTCTTCCAGAAAGAATTGGCTTCAGTTCCTGAAGTCCAGACTTTTGTAAAGGGGGTAGTGCATATACAGCCTCCCTTTGTGCCTCCAGTGGCACCCTGGGATCTCAAAGTGGTTTTGGGATGCCTAAAATCACATTGGTTCGAACCACTTGCCACAGTGGATTTAAAATATCTCACATGGAAAGTGGTAATGCTGTTGGCCCTGGCTTCAGCCAGGTGCGTATCAGAATTGGCGGCTTTATCCTATAAAAGCCCTTACCTGATTTTTCATTTTGATAGGGCGAAATTGAGGACTCGCCCTCAATTTCTCCCTAAGGTGGTTTCAGCGTTTCACCTGAACCAACCTATTGTGGAGCCTGCGGCTACTGGGGACTTGGAGGATTCCAAGTTACTGGATGTAGTCAGGGCCCTGAAAATATATGTTTCCAGGACGGCTGGAGTCAGGAAATCTGACTTGCTGTTTATATTATATGCACCCAACAAGCTGGGTGCTCCTGCTTCTAAGCAGACTATTGCTCGTTGGATTTGTAGTACAATTCAGCTTGCACATTCTGTGGCAGGCCTGCCACAGCCAAAATCTGTCAATGCCCATTCCACAAGGAAGGTGGGCTCATCTTGGACGGCTGCCTGAGGGGTCTCGGCTTTACAACTTTGCCGAGCAGCTACGTGGTCAGGGGAAAACACGTTTGTAAAATTCTACAAATTTGATACCCTGGCTAAGGAGGACCTGGAGTTCTCTCATTCGGTGCTGCAGAGTCATCCGCACTCTCCCGCCCGTTTGGGAGCTTTGGTATAATCCCCATGGTCCTGACGGAGTCCCAGCATCCACAAGGACGTCAGAGAAAATAAGAATTTCCTTACCGATAATTCTATTTCTCGTAGTCCGTAGTGGATGCTGGGCGCCCATCCCAAGTGCGGATTGTCTGCAATACTTGTACATAGTTATTGTTGCCAAAAAATTCGGGTTTTGTTGTAGTGAGCCATCTGTTCTGGAGGCTCCTCATGTTATCATACTGTTAACTGGGTTTAGATCACAAGTTATATGGTGTGATTGGTGTGGCTGGTATGAGTCTTACCCGGATTCAAAAATCCTTCCTTATTGTGTACGCTCGTCCGGGCACAGTATCCTAACTGAGGCTTGGAGGAGGGTCATAGGGGGAGGAGCCAGTGCACACCGGGTAGTCCTAAAGCTTTTACTTTTGTGCCCAGTCTCCTGCGGAGCCGCTATTCCCCATGGTCCTGACGGAGTCCCAGCATCCACTACGGACTACGAGAAATAGATTTATCGGTAAGTAAATTCTTATTATATACACTGTACTCAGTCACTGTGTGTCTCCTACAGATGGGCCCAGTAACAGAGATACCCCAGAGAGATGTCCCCGTCCTCTGTATTCCCAGGATTGTACAGAGGAGAATCACAGGATCCCACAGGAGGATCAGGTAGGTGGGATTTAGGGTCTCCCCAATATACTAAAGTGACTGTCACTATATGATCTGTAGAGGAGCTGTGTCTTATACACTCTTATACTGTTTCACCTCAGTTTAATCTGACTGTATGCAAATGTCATTATAGTGTTTTGTTTTTTTAGGTAGAATGTCTGTCTGATATTAAAATAGAAGGTACAGAGGTAGAAGAAGAGACATATGTTACTGATATAAAGGCTGAAGATATAGAGGGAGAAGAAGAGACGTATGTGACTGATATAAAGGCAGAAGATACAGAGGGAGAAGAAGAGACGTATGTGACTGATATAAAGGAAGAAGATATAGAGGGAGAAGAAGAGACGTATGTGAATGATATAAAGGCAGAAGATATAGAGGGAGAAGAAGAGACGGATGTGACTGATATAAAGGCAGAAGATACAGAGGGAGAAGAAGAGACGTATGTGACCGATATAAAGGCAGAAGATACAGAGGGAGAAGAAGAGAAGTATGTGACTGATATAAAGACAGAAGATATAGAGGGAGAAGAAGAGACGTATGTGACTGATATGAAGACAGAAGATATAGAGGGAGAAGAAGAGACGTATGTGACTGATGTAAAGGCAGAAGATATAGAGGGAGAAGAAGAGACGTATGTGAGGGTTGATCAGCAGTGTAAGGAGGAGGAGATCCCTACAGATATCAGCACAGGTTAGTAATAAACACTTATTACAGAAGTCACATATTCTCATTGCTCAATCACTACAGCAATCTCTTATCCTACACCCTCCTCTGTCATCAGCCCTGTTCTCAGTTGGGTGTTTCTAACACAAGGCTATCCATGACAAATATCACATGTAGAGCGTTTTCTCATACGTCGTAGAGGATGCTGGGGACGCTTTGAGAACCATGGGGTAAAGATGGGATCCGCAGGAGACATGGGCACTTTAAGACTTTAAAAGGGGTGTGAACTGGCTCCTCCCTCTATGCCCCTCCTCCAGACTCCAGTTAGATTCTGTGCCCAGCGATACTGGATACACTTAGGAGCTCTCCACAGTTTCTCAGAAAAAATACTTTATTTAGATTTATAATTTTCAGGGAGACCTGCTGGCTACAGGCTCTCTGCATCGTGGGAGTGAGGGGGGAGAAGCAGGACCTACTTCTGTGCGTTTAAGGGCTCTGCTTCTTAGGCTACTGGACACCATTAGCTCCAGAGGTTCAGATCACTTGGTGCGCCTAGCTGCTTGTTCCCGGAGCCGCGCCGTCACCCCCCTCACAGAGCCAGAAGAAAGAAGCCGGATGAGTAAAGGAAGATCAGAAGACTTCAGTGACGGCAGAAGATGGCAGTGGGATCCGACGACACGCCTGTCGTTCTTGGGTATGATTCTGGATACAGAATTACGGAGAGTTTTTCTTCCAGTGGAAAAGGCTCTGGAAATACAGAACATGGTAAAACAGATTCTGAAACCGGCAAAAGTGTCAGTTCTTCAATGCACTCGATTGCTGGGGAAGATGGTGGTGGCCTACAAAGCCATTCTGTATGGCAGGTTCCATGCCAGGGGTGTTTCAGTGGGACCTGTTGGACAAGTGGTCCGGGTCTCACCTGGACATGCACCGGAAAATACTCCTATCTTCCAGGACCAGGATCTTCTTTCTGTGGTGGCTGCACAGTTCTCACCTTCTGGAGGGACGCAGGTTCGGGATTCAGGATTGGATCCTGGTGACCACGGATGCAAGTCTCCGAGGCTGGGGAGCAGTCACACAGGGGTGAAACTTTCAGGGAAAATGGTCAAGCCAGGAAGCTTGTCTGCACATAAACATTCTGGAATTAAGGGCCATTTACAACGGCATTCTGCAAGCGGAATATCTTCGCGGTCTGCCCGTCTTGATTCAATCAGACAACATAACAGCAGTGGCGTACGTAAACCGCCAGGGCGGAACAAATTTCAGCCTTATCAATTTTCTTTCAGAAAGAATTGCCCTACCTTCCGGAAGTTCAGACCTTCGTCGGGTGTGCTGCACATACAACCTCCATTTGGGCCCCCAGTGGCACCGTGGGATCTTAATGTGGTGTTGCAGTTCCTGCAATCTCCTTGGTTTGAACCTTTACGTAAGGTTGAGTTAAAATTCCTTACTTGGAAAGTAGTCATGTTGTTGGCCTTGGCGTCATAAAGGTGAGTTTCTGAATTGGCGGCTTTGTCTCACAAAAGCCCCTATTTAATCTTCCATGCTGATAGAGCGGAGTTGAGAACTCATCAGCAATTTCTACCAAAAGTGGTTTCCTCATTTCACGTAAACCAGCCTATTGTGGTGCCAGTGGCTACTGATGCCTTGGCGGAATCGAAGTCTCAATGTGGTCAGAGCTTTGAAAATCTATGTCGCCAGAACGGTGCAGATTAGGAAAACAGAGGCTCTGTTTGTCCTGTGTGCTCACAACAAGATTGGGGCTCCTGCTTCCAAGCAGACTATTGCACGCTGGATCTGTAATACGATTCAGCAGGCTCATTCTACGGCAGGGTTACCGTTACCGAAATCGGTGAAAGCTCATTCTACCAGAAAGGTGGACTCATTCTGGGCGGCTGCCCGAGGGGTTTCGGCATTACAACTTTGGCGAGCTGCTACTTGATCGGGTTCAAACAACTTTGTGAAGTTTTACAAGTTTGATACCCTGGCTGAGGAGGACCTCATGTTTGATCAGTCGGTGCTGCAGAGTCATCTGCACTCTCCCGCCCGTTCTAGAGCATTGGTATAAACCCCATGGTTTTGAAGCATCCCCAGCATCCTTTAGGACGTATGAAAAAATAGGATTTTAATACCTACCGGTTACAGACCTAGTCTCTACAGCTACTGCTGGAAAATCGTAATTTTTACCTTATGTTCCCCCAAAACATAAGAAAACGCATCATCAAATGCAGTCCTTTCGGCCCAATAGATACCGAAGAGGAAGAGGCTCTGCCTTCCTTGCTGCTAGAGGCAGGGAAAGAGGTAAAAGAAACCCAGGCTTCTCTGCCTCCCAAGAACAGAAGTCCTCCCCGGCTTCTGCCAAGTCCACCGCATGACGCTGGGGTTTCCCTGCGGGAGTCCTCGCCGGTTGGGGCACGTCTCAAGCTCTTTAGCCAGGTCTGGGTTTGCTCGGGCCTGGAACCTTGGATTTTAAAAATTGTGTCACAAGGGTACAAACTAAAATTTTAAGACGTTCCCCCTCGCCGATTATTAAAATCAGCCTTGCCAGCTTCTCTGACTGGCAGAGAGGTAGTGTGCGACGCAATACAAAAATTGTGTCAGAACCAGGTCATTATCACGGTTCCCCCTGCGCAACAGGGACAAGGCTTTTATTCCAGTTTATTTGTGGTTCCGAAGCCGGACGGCTCGGTCAGACCGATCCTCAACCTTAACCTAAATTACTTTCTGCAGAAATTCAAGATGGAGTCTCTCAGAGCAGTGATCTCCAGTCTGGAGGAAGGGGACTTTATGGTCTCCTTAGACATAAAGGATGCCTACCTACATGTTCCCATTTATCCTCCTCATCAGGCCTTCCTGCGCTTTGTGGTTCAGGATTGTCATTACCAATTTCAGACGTTGCCATTTGGGCTGTCCACGGCTCAGAGGATTTTTACCCAAGTGATGGCGGAGATGATGATTCTTCTTCGCATGCAAGGTGTCATGATTATCCCATACTTGGACGATCTCCTGATGAAAGCCAGATGCAGGGACAAGTTGTTACAGAACATTGCACTGTCCCTGAAGGTGTTGCAACAACATGGCTGGCTCCTCAACCTGCTGAAATCTCAGTTGATCCCTACGACTCACCTGTCGTCTCTGGGGATGAATCTGGACACAGAACTACAGAGAGTTTTTCTTCCGGAAGAAAAAGCTCTGGAACAAATCTTAAAATCAACCAGAGTGTCGATCCATCAATGCACTCGCTTGCTGGGAAAGATGGTGGCGGCCTACGAGGCCATTCAGTTTGGCAGATTCCATGCCAGAGTATTCCAGTGGGACCTGTTGGACAAGTGGTCCGGTTCCCACCTACACATGCAACGGACGATAGTCCTGTCCTCAAAGACAAGAATATCACTGCTATGGTGGCTGCACAGTTCTCACCTCCTCGAGGGACGCAGGTTCGGTATTCAGGATTGGATTCTAGTGACCACGGATGCAAGTCCCTGGGGTTGGGGTGCAAGGAAGATGGTCAAGTCAGGAGACTTGTCTCCACATAAACGTTCTGGAATTAAGGGCCATTTACAACGGCCTTCTACAAACTGAACGCCTTTTTCAAAGTCGACCCTTCCTCATCCAGTCGGAGAATGTAACAGCAGTAGTTTACATCAACAGCCAGGGCGGAACAAAAAGCAGAGCAGCAATGACAGAAGCCACAAGGATTCTCCGCTGGGTGGAGAAACATCTAAGCGCTCTGTCAGTTATCTTCATTCCAGGAGTGGACAACTGGGAAGCAGACTTCCTCAGTAGACACGATCTCCATCCAGGAGTCTTCACAGAAGTGACAAGTCGCTGGGGTACTCCCCAAGTAGACATGATGGCGTCTCGGCTCAACAAGAAACTCCAAAATGATTGCGCCAGGTCAAGGTACCCTCAAACCATAGCGGTGAGCGCTCTGGTGACACCGTGGGTGTTTCAGTCGGTATGTGTTCCCTCCACTTCCTCTCATTCCGAGAGTGTTAAAAATTATAAGAAGAAGAAAGGTTCCAACGATCCTCATTGTTCCAGATTGGCCAAGGAGGGCTTGGTATCCCGATCTTCAGGATTTACGCATAGGAAATCCCTGGCTGCTTCCTCTACGAGAGGACCTGTTACAGCAGGGGCCGTGTCAGTATCAAGATTTACTGCGGCTACGTTTGACGGCATGGCGGATGAACGCCAGATTCTAGCCCAGAAGGGTATTCCCAGTGAAGTCATTCCCACTCTTATTCAGGATAGAAAGGATGTTACGGCAAAACACGATCACCACATTTGGAGGAAATATATTTCCTGGTGCGAGTCCAAGAAGGCTTATGCGAAAAAATTTTTACTTGGACGTTTTCTCCACTTTTTACAAGCTGGAGTGGATGCGGGCCTTACATTAGGATCCATTAAAGTACAAATTTCTGCATTGTCAGTTTTCTTTCAGAAACAATTGGCCTCACTTCCTGAGGTGCAAACGTTTGTAAAGGGGGTGTTACACATCCAACCACCTTTTGTGCCTCCTGTGGCACCTTGGGACCTTAACGTGATGTTACAGTTCCTTCAATCTCACTGTTTGAACCTTTTTCAAAAGGTGGATTTGAAATTCCTCACTTGGAAAGTGGTCATTTTATTGGCCTTGGCATCTGCACGGCGGGTGTCCGAATTGGCGGCCTAGTCTCACAAGAGCCCTTATTTGATCTTCCATGAAGATAGAGCAGAGTTGAGAACTCGTCAACAGTTTCTGCAGAAGGTGGTTTCTTCTTTTCATATAAACCAACCTAATGTCCGTCTCCCTCGGCACAGTTCCTATAACTGAGGTCTGGAGGAGGGGCATAGAGGGAGGAGCCAGTTCACGCCCTTATTAAAGTCTTAAAGTGCCCATTTCTCCTGCGGATCCTGTCTATACCCCATGGTTCTATTGATGACCCCAGCATCCTCTACGGACTCAGAGAAAAGGATTTACCGGCAGGTATTAAAATCCTATTATTTATAAGTCCGCAAGCAGGACAGCATTTTCTCTTCTTTGGTGTTTTATTATTACAACCATGTCTAGTAATCCCACATGAGCGTCCATGTCACCTCCAGTAATCCCACACGAGCGTCCATGTCTCCTCCAGTAATCCCACATGAGCATCCATGTCACCTCTAGTAATCCCACATGAGCGGCCATGTCTCCTCCAGTAATCCCACATGAGCGGCCATGTCACCTCTAGTAATCCCACATGAGCATCCATGTCACCTCTAGTAATCCCACGAGCATCAGTGTCACCTCCAGTAATCCCCCATGAGCGTCCATGTCACCTCTAGTAATCCCCCATGAGCGTCCATGTCACCTCTAGTAATCCCCCATGAGCATCCATGTCGCCTCTAGTAATCCCACATGAGCGTCCGTGTCACCTCTAGTAATCCCACATGAGCGTCCGTGTCACCTCTAGTAATTCCCCATGAGCGTCCATGTCACCTCTAGTAATCCCCCATGAGCATCCATGTCGCCTCTAGTAATCCCACATGAGCGTCCATGTCACCTCTAGTAATCCCACATGAGCGTCCATGTCACCTCTAGTAATCCCAGATGAGCGTTCAGTGTTGATCAAGCTCCAGTCTAAGCATCCTATCTTTTTTTTTTTTTTAATACACATAAAAATGATTACAGGTAAAACATGTCAGTTATAGAATTATATATTGTATCCTGTAACACCCTGGGTCTTGTCTACTTATTTTATATTTCTCTGACGTCCTAGTGGATGCTGGGAACTCCGTAAGGACCATGGGGAATAGCGGGCTCCGCAGGAGACTGGGCACAACTAAAAGAAAGCTTTAGAACTAACTGGTGTGCACTGGCTCCTCCCCCTATGACCCTCCTCCAGACCTCAGTTAGATCTTTGTGCCCGGCCGAGCTGGATGCACACTAGGGGCTCTCCTGAGCCTCCTAGAAAAGAAATTATAGTTTAGGTTTTTTATTTTCAGTGAGACCTGCTGGCAACAGGCTCACTGCTACGAGGGACTAAGGGGAGAAGAAGCGAACCTGCCTGCTTGCAGCCAGCTTGGGCTTCTTAGGCTACTGGACACCATTAGCTCCAGAGGGATTGAACGCAGGACCCGACCTCGATGTCCGTTCCCGGAGCCGCGCCGCCGTCCCCCTTACAGAGCCAGAAGCAAGAAGGTCCGGAAAATCGGCGGCTGAAGACTTCTGTCTTCTCCAAGGTAGCGCACAGCACTGCAGCTGTGCGCCATTGCTCCTCATGCACACCTCACACTCCGGTCACTGATGGGTGCAGGGCGCTGGGGGGGGGGGCGCCCTGAGCAGCAATAAATAACACCTTGGCTGGCAAATATACACCATATATAGCCCCAGGGGCTATATAGGTGTAAATTAACCCCTGCCAGATTTCCTAAAGTCCGCCGAAAAAGGGGCGGAGCTATCTCCCTCAGCATACCGGCACCATTTTCCCTCACAGTTCCGCTGGAAGGAAGGCTCCCTGGCTCTCCCCTGCAGTCCTGCACTACAGAAAAGGGTAAAAAAGAGAGGGGGGCACATATTTTAGGCGCATTATAGTTATTCTATGCAGCTATAGGGGAAAACACTCTGTATAGGTGTCACCCCAGTGTATATAGTGCTCTGGTGTGTGCTGGCATACTCTCCCTCTGTCTCTCCAAAGGGCTTTGTGGGGTCCTGTCCTCTTTTAGAGCATTCCCTGTGTGTGTGCTGTGTGTCGGTATGGCTGTGTCGACATGTATGAGGAGGAAAATTATGTGGAGGCGGAGCAAATGCCGGTAAATGTGATGTCACCCCCTGCGGGGTCGACACCTGTGTGGATGGACTTATGGAAGGAATTACGGGAAAGTGTCAACTCCTTACATAAAAGGCTTGACGACATGGGACAGCCGGCAACTCAGCTTGTGCCTGTCCAGGCGTCTCAAAGGCCATCAGGGGCTGTAAAACGCCAGTTACCTCAGATGGCAGACACAGACGTTGACACGGATACCGACTCCAGTGTCGACGATGAGGAGACGACTGTAACTTCCAATAGGGCCACACGTTACATGATTGAGGCAATGAAAAATGTATTACACATTACTGATATTACCCCAGGTACCACAAAAAAGGGTATTATGTTTGGTGAGAAAAAACTACCAGTAGTTTTTCCTGCATCTGAGGAATTAAATGAAGTTTGTGAAGAAGCATGGACTTCCCCCGATAAGAAATTAGTAATTTCTAAACGGCTATTGGCAGCGTACCCTTTCCCGCCAGAGGATAGGTCACGTTGGGAAACACCCCCTAGGGTTGATAAAGCGCTCACACGTTTGTCAAAGAAGGTGGCACTACCGTCTCCGGATACGGCCGCCCTTAAAGAGCCTGCTGACAGAAAGCAGGAGACTATCCTAAAGTCTATATACACACACACTGGTGTTATACTACGACCAGCTATAGCCTCAGCATGGATGTGTAGTGCTGCGGTTGCGTGGTCGGATTCCCTGACAGAGAATATTGAGACCCTGGATAGGGACAATATTTTACTGACTTTAGAGCATATAAAAGATGCTCTCTTATACATGCGTGATGCACAGAGGGATATTTGCCGACTGGCATCAAAAGTAAGTGCAATGTCCATTTCCGCTAGACTGGATTATGGACTCGGCAGTGGTCAGGGGATGCCGATTCAAAAAGGCACATGGAGATTTTGCCTTATAAAGGGGTGGAGCTGTTTGGGGAAGGTCTGTCAGACCTCGTTTCCACGGCAACAGCTGGAAAATCAACTTTTCTGCCCCAGGTTACCTCGCAGCAAAAGAAAGCACCGTATTATCAAGCACAGTCCTTTCGGCCCCATAAGGGCAAGAGGCGCCTCTTTTTTGCCAAAAGGCAGAGGTAAGGGAAAAAAGCTGCAGCATACAGCCAGTTCCCAGGACCAGGAGTCCTCCCCCGCTTCCGCCAAGTCCACAGCATGACGATGGGGCTTCACAGGCGGATCTAGGTACGGTGGGGGCACGTCTCAGGAATTTCAGCACACAGTGGGCTCGCTCACAGGTGGATCCCTGGATCCTTCAGGTAGTATCTCAGGGGTACATTCTGGAATTCGAGACGCCTCCCCCACGCCGTTTTCCTAAAATCTGCCTTACCAACAACACTCTCTGACAGAGAGGCGGTGTTACAGGCAATTCACAAGCTGTATTCCCAGCAAGTGATAAACAGGGTACCTCTCCTTCAACAAGGAAAGGGGTATTATTCCACAATGTTTGTGGTACCGGAACCGGACGGTTCGGTGAGACCCATTTTAAATTTAAAATCCTTGAACAAGTATATCAAAAAGTTCAAGTTCAAGATGGAATCGCTCAGAGCGGTTATCTCCAGCCTGGAGGAGGGGGATTACATGGTATCTCTGGACATCAAGGATGCTTACCTGCATGTCCCCATTTACCCTCCTCACCAGGAGTACCTCAGGTTTGTGGTACAGGACTGTCATTACCAGTTCCAGACGCTGCCGTTTGGGTTATCCCGGCACCGAGGGTCTTTACCAAGGTAATGGCCGAAATTATGATTCTCCTTCAAAAGAAAGGGGTTTCAATTATCCCGTACTTGGACGATCTCCTGATAAAGGCGAGGTCCAGGGAGCAGTTGCTGGTGGGGGTAGCACTTTCTCAGGAAGTGCTACAACAGCATGGTTGGATTCTCAACATCCCAAAGTCACAGCTGGTCCCCACGACACGTCTTCTGTTCCTGGGGATGATTCTGGATACAGACCAGAAAAAAGTGTTTCTTCCAGAGGAAAAAAAAAAAAGGGGTTGTCATCTCTAGTAAGAAACCTTCTAAAGCCAGGACAGGTGTCAGCGCATCAATGCACGAAAGTCCTGGGAAAGATGGTAGCTTCGTACGAAGCAATTCCATTCGGCAGATTCCACGCAAGAACCTTACAGTGGGACCTGTTGGACAAGTGGTCCGGATCGCATCTTCAGATGCATCGGCGGATAACCCTGTCGCCAAGGACCAGGGTGTCGCTACTGTGGTGGCTGCAGAGTGCTCATCTTCTAGAGGGCCACAGATTCGGGATACAGGACTGGGTCCTGGTAACTACGGATGCCAGCCTTCGAGGCTGGGGGGCAGTCACACAGGGACGAAATTTCCAGGGACTGTGGTCAAACCAGGAAATTTCACTTCACATAAATATCCTGGAACTAAGGGCCATCTACAACTCCCTAAGCCAGGCAAGACCTCTGCTTCAAAACCAGCCGGTACTGATACAATCAGACAACATCACAGTGGTCGCCCATGTAAACAGACAGGGCGGCACAAGAAGCAGGAGCGCGATGGCAGAAGCGACAAAGATTCTCCGATGGGCGGAAAATCATGTGTCAGCACTGACAGCAGTGTTCATCCCGGGAGTAGACAACTGGGAAGCAGACTTCCTCAGCAGACACGACCTCCACCCGGGAGAATGGGGACTTCATCCGGAAGTTTTCCAAATGATTGTAAACCGTTGGGAACGACCAAAGGTGGACATGATGGCGTCCCGCCTCAACAAAAAACTAGAAAGGTATTGCGCCAGGTCAAGGGACCCTCAGGCGATAGCTGTGGACGCTCTAGTGACACCGTGGGTGTACCAGTCGGTTTATGTGTTCCCTCCTCTGCCTCTCATTCCAAAGGTACTGAGAATTGTGCGAAGGAGCGGAGTAAGAACGATGCTCGTGGTTCCAGATTGTCCAAGAAGAGCTTGGTACCTGGAACTTCAAGAGATGCTCATAGAGGACCCATGGCCTCTACCGCTAAGATGGGACCTGCTCCAGCAGGGGCCCTGTCTATTCCAAGACTTACCGCGGCTGCGTTTGACGGCATGGCGGTTGAACACCGGATCCTGAAGGAAAAGGGTATTCCGGAGGAAGTCATCCCTACCCTGATCAAAGCCAGGAAGGATGTCACGGCAAAACATTATCACCGCATTTGGCGAAAATATGTTGCTTGGTGTGAGGCCAAAAAGGACCCAACGGAGGAGTTTCAACTGGGTCGTTTTCTGCATTTCCTGCAAGCAGGGGTGAATATGGGCCTAAAATTAGGATCCATTAAGGTACAGATTTCGTCTGTCAATTTTCTTCCAAAAAGAATTGGCTTCACTGCCTGAAGTTCAGACATTTGTGAAGTGCGTGCTGCATATTCAGCCCCCTTTTGTGCCTCCAGTGGCACCTTGGGATCTCAATGTGGTTTTGGGGTTCTTGAAATCACATTGGTTCGAGCCACTTAAAACCGTGGATTTGAAATATCTCATGTGGAAAATGGTCATGCTGTTGGCCCTGGCTTCGGCCAGGCGTGTGTCAGAATTGGCGGCTTTATCTTGTAAAAGCCCTTATCTGATTTTCCATACGGATAGGGCAGAGTTGAGGACTCGTCCTCATTTTCTCCTGAAGGTGGTATCAGCTTTTCACTTGAACCAACCTATTGTGGTGCCTGTGGCTACTAGGGACTTGGAGGATGCCAAGTTACTGGACGTGGTCAGGGCCCTGAGAATTTATGTTTCCAGGACGGCTGGAGTCAGGAAAACTGACTCGCTGTTTATCCTGTATGCACCCAACAAGCTGGGTGCTCCTGCTTCAAAGCAGACCATTGCTCGCTGGATTTGTAGCACAATTCAGCTTGCACATTCTGCGGCAGGACTGCCGCATCCTAAATCAGTGAAAGCCCATTCCACGAGGAAGGTGGGCTCATCTTGGGCGGCCGCCCGAGGGGTCTCGGCTTTACAACTTTGCCGAGCCGCGACTTGGTCAGGGTCAAATACTTTTGCAAAGTTTTACAAGTTTGACACCCTGGCTGAAGAGGACCTGGAGTTCGCTCATTCGGTGCTGCAGAGTCACCCGCACTCTCCCCCCCGTTTGGGAGCTTTGGTATAATCCCCATGGTCCTTACGGAGTTCCCAGCATCCACTAGGATGTTAGAGAAAATAAGATTTTACTCACCGGTAAATCTATTTCTCATAGTCCGTAGTGGATGCTGGGCGCCCATCCCAAGTGCGGATTGTCTGCATTACTTGTACATAGTTACTGTTAACTAAAACGGGTTATTGTTGAGAGCAATCTGTTCAGAGGCTCCATTGTTATCATACTGTTAACTGGGTTTAAAATCACGAGTTATACGGTGTGATTGGTGTGGCTGGTATGAGTCTTACCCGGGATTCAAAAATCCTTCCTTATTGTGTCAGCTCTTCCGGGCACAGTATCCTAACTGAGGTCTGGAGGAGGGTCATAGGGGGAGGAGCCAGTGCACACCAGTTAGTTCTAAAGCTTTCTTTTAGTTGTGCCCAGTCTCCTGCGGAGCCGCTATTCCCCATGGTCCTTACGGAGTTCCCAGCATCCACTACGGACTAGGAGAAATAGATTTACCAGTGAGTAAAATCTTATTTTCCATAATGTATTTTATTTCCAGCAGGTGGACACACAAGCAGAAATATCTCAGAAGGACATCTAATGTTATCCCCGGATTGTGACATAAAAGATAATGACAGTAGACAGGATTCTCCAGGAGATAACCCCATTACCCCAATTATACATCCAGCTCTATCAGCTGATCCCTCTGATCCTGGGAAATGTTCTCCTGATCACTCTGATATTGGTGCATCTGTTACAGCTCTGAGAGTAGATACAGAGTTTCCCTGTTCTATAGATACCAAATGTTTTACACAGAACACAAAGCTTATTACCCATCATCCAGCTAAGGCAGGTGAGAGGCCACTGATATGTTCTGAGTGTGGGAAATGTTTTACAAAGAAATCAGCTCTTGTTACACATCAGAGAAGTCACACAGGTGAGAAGCCGTTTTCCTGTTCTGAGTGTGGGAAATGTTTTGCATGCAACTCAAATCTTGCTACACATCAGAGAAATCACACAGGTGAGAAGCCGTTTTCCTGTTCTGAGTGTGGGAAATGTTTTTCATGGAAATCAGATCTTGTTACACATCAGAGAAGTCACACAGGTGAGAAGCCATTTTCATGTTCTGAGTGTGGGAAATGTTTTACACAGAAATCAGCTCTTGTTACACATCAGAGACGTCACACAGGTGAGATGCCGTTTTCCTGTTCTGAGTGTGGGAAATGTTTCGCATTTAAATCATATCTTGTTATACATCAGATAAGTCATACAGGTGAGAAGCCGTATTCCTGTTCTGAGTGTGGGAAATGTTTTGTATGGAAATCAGATCTTGTCACACATCAGAGAAGTCACACAGGTGAGAAGCCATATTCCTGTTCTGAGTGTGGGAAATGTTTTGCATTTAAATCATATCTTGTTCCACATCAGAGAAGTCACACAGGTGAAATGCCGTTTGCCTGTTCTGAGTGTGGGAAATGTTTCGCATTTAAATCAGCTCTTGTTAGACATCAGAGAAGTCACACAGGTGAGAAGCCGTATTCCTGTTCTGAGTGTGGGAAATGTTTTGTACGGAAATCAGATCTTGTCACACATCAGAGAAGTCACACAGGTGAGATGCCGTATTCCTGTTCTGAGTGTGGGAAATGTTTTGCACAGAAATCAAATCTTGTTACACATCAGAGGAGTCACACAGGTGAGAAGCCGTATTCCTGTTCTGAGTGTGGGAAATGTTTTGCACAGAAATCAAATCTTGTTACACATCAGAGAAGTCACACAGGTGAAAAGTCATTTTCATGCTGTGAGAGAAATAAATCCGCTCTTGTTGAACACATTAGACATTACCCAAGTACGGAACCATTTACATCTTCTGGAGTATAATTATCACTGTCATGCAATGTTCCTCAAGGGTGAATCCTATCTCCTATGCTTTATAAAATATACATGCTACCACTGGGTGATATAATCAGACATAATTGCCTGGTCTACCACTGCTATGCTGATTACCTGCTTTTTGCTCCATGTACTGAGAACCTAATACCAATCCTAAATGGTTGTCTAGCTGAGCGCCAGGGGTGGATGATGCCAGTTGGCTGTGACTCAGTCTTTGTGAAACATAATAGAAGCTCACCAACAAAGGACAAGACTACAGCTTTACCAACCATCTGGATTTACGCTTTGGTGTTCAGAATTGAAAATACTGAACATGTGCTGAATCTGTGTGTTGTCCTGGTATGTGGCTGACACTGACATCAGGTATTTGCCACATACAAATCCTCATTCTTCCATCTGTGGACCATAGCCAGAATCAAGCTCTTGATTCCCTCAGAAGTTCATAGACTACTGCAATGCCATCTACCTGGGTCATCCAGCAAAAGAATTACAGAGCTTGCAGCTAGTACAGAATGCAGCAGCCAAGCTGTTACCTAACCCGTTCCTGCCGCATAACACCCATTCTCTACTCCCTCCACCGGCTGCCTGTAAGATGACAAATCTATTTAATTATTGGCTAACTGACCTTCCCAGCCCAACATTACATGGTCCAAGGTACTAGAAGCAGCTCCTGCCTCCTTACTGCCCTGCTTGCTTGCTTCTACAGATGGACTGTTACCAGCAGTACCAAGAATCTCCTGTCATTCATTTAAGGGTTGAACATTTAGCTTTGTAGCCCTGACCATGGAACTCACTGCCTTGCACAGTCCAAGAGGCCTCCACTCTAGAGTCCTTCACAAGCAGACTGATGACTGTTACTCACGCTTTTCATTAATGTACCTCTATTTCTCATACGTCCTAGAGGATGCTGGGGATTCCAAAAGGACCATGGGGTATAGACACATCCGCAGGAGCTTGGACACACTGTAAAGACTTAAACTGGGTGTGAACTGGCTCCTCCCTCTATGCCCCTCCTCCAGACCTCAGTTAGACTTTGTGCCCAGGAGTGTTGGGTCACACACTAGGGGAGCTCTACTGAGTTTCTCTGAAAGACTTTGTTAGGTTTTTTATTTTCAGGGAGACCTGCTGGCTACAGGCTCCCTGCAGCGTGGGACTGAGGGGAGAGAAGCAGGACCTACTTCTGTGAGTTTCAAGGCTCTGCTTCTCGGCTACTGGACACCATTAGCTCCAGAGGGTTCGATCACTTGGTGCGCCTAGCTGCTTGTTCCCGGAGCCACGCCGTCAATCCCCTCACAGAGGCCAGAAGAAAGAAGTCGGGTGAGTATTGGAAGAAAAGAAGACTTCAGACGGCAGAAGACTTCAGTAATGGAAGTACAGTGGTAGTGCTGCTCTTCATGCTCCCACACACCAACGGCACTCACAGGGTGCAGGGCGCTGGGGGGGGGAGCGCCCTGGGCGCATGTTACTGGTCTGCTTAATGTGAACAATTGGCAAAAAAAAAAAGCATTTAGGTGCCGAGGCACCGTGGTTCATCCCCCGCCAGTATACTTGAATTATTTCCCCGACACCGCTTATACGGGTGTAGGGCGCGCGGGGGGGAGCGCCCTGAGCAGCGAGTCAGTTTGAAAATTCTTCCTCGCACTGCCGGGGGCTCCGTATACAGACCCCCGCAGGCGCGTTAGGCCGTGGTCCCCGTCGGCCACCATGGGTACAGGGCGCCGGGAGGTGGTGGCGCCCGGGGCAGCATAGATAGTTAGAGCTCCCGGGCGCCGCACACGGGTACCCACCATGAGAGTGGCGGGTGCGCGATGCGCCGGAACTCCCGCTTCCCGAACGTTGTCTGAGGTGCAGGGCGCGCAGGGGGGGTCCTGAGCAGCATGGTGCTGAGTGTGTGTGTGTATATATGTATGTGTGTGTGTGTATGTATGTGTGTGTGTATATATATATATATGTGTGTGTGTGTGTATGTATATGTGTGTGTGTGTGTGTGTGTATATATATGTATGTGTGTGTGTGTGTGTGTATATGTATGTGTGTGTGTGTGTGTGTGTGTGTGTGTGTATATATATATATATATATATATGTGTCGTTACCCTATATTTAGTACTCGGCCGAGAGGGGCGGAGCTTAGCCTCACACACTGAGTCAGCGCCATTTTTCCCTGCTGTCCCCGCCAAGAACAAACAGTGGGGAACGCAATGTTTGGACTCTGTTGCCCTCCCAGAGGTGTAATCTCCCTGTGTATAGGTTCCCCCGGCTCAATATAGGGTTTTATTTATATTTATATATATATATATATATTTATTTTTGTCGAGCGGGCTTAAGCGCACCGGGAAGGGGCGGAGCTTAGACCTCACAGAGGGGTCAGCGCCATTTTCCAAAGTTCCCCACCGGTACTTGCTGTATACTAAGAAGGAAGGGGGACACAGAGTGTTTTAATGCTGTATGGGTGTCATACAGCATTAGGATTGATAATGGACTCAGAATCCTTATTGTAATACATAAATACACTGTTTCCCTGTTTTATTTACCCACTATTGGTTAGTCGACATGTGTCGACAGGTGTGAGGGCTTTGTCAAAGGCGCCTGTGGGGATAACTGTCGGTTGATTAAGCTCTAGATTGGCCGGGACGAGTTGGTTTCGATGCTCTCAAGGAGTCCGAATATTAATCTCTTCACAACGCGGAGAGAAATCTATGACAGTCAACTCCTGGACGACGCAGAGCCCGGTCGCAAAGGATCAGACACAGGCAGCTAAGTGAAATTTTATTTCTATACTTTGACCTTATTTGCAATGTATGCACTTGAGGGAGTGTGGTAGTCGGGTAAGCTTCCGATAGAATTATCCTGCCCAGAGTGGGTAGGGCTTGCCTATGTTTATTTTTCCTTATAACATTACAGCAGGCTGCCAAGTGACAGCAGGTGGTGTGACCGGAAAAATGCGGAGGAGGTCTCCGGGAGATGCTGGTGGGAGGTATACAGCTGTTTGGTGTGGCCTCTCTTCAGTTAATCTCGGCGGTATCCGCTGATAAGGCTAAATTCGTGAGTTAACTTCTTTCACAACGGTGGATGACGCATTCTTTTGTGGGATGCAGTCGTTTAACCGGTTCGAGACCGTTCTTTTTCCTTTTCTGTGTAGACAGTGGAAGGTGAAAAGGTAAGTGTTCTGCAACCTGGTTAGGTTTGCAGAAGTGGATGTAGTTTCTGTTTCCACTATATACACCACTTGTCGCTGAGTCTATCTGGCTGGTCCCCACTTCGGTGACCACTTGTCCACTAATTTTCAGTTAGTCTAGGAATAGACTACGACATGTGAGTTATTTATAGAAGCCAAAGGGGAACGTTCTGAGTTACGGTTGTTTCCCCTTACTGTTATTTCTAATAGATCTTGCCTCTCCCCTATGGAAGGGGAGGTAACACGCAACGCCTTACAGAGGTGAGTCACGTTCAGGACATTGTCTGGTTGTCCCTGTAAAAAGGTGCATATCCTTGTTTATTTGACGGTTCTTCGGCGCAGAAATGGGCCTGTTGTTCCCAACGACGCAGATGTCAGAAGTGGTTTTCAGAGTGGATACTGACCGGTTAAGGTTTGGTGTTTTCCTGTGGAAAGAGGTCTGAGGGTCCAGAGTTGGATCGACTTTGAGGTGACACCTCATCAATAGGTTCCATTAAGAAGACAGATGGATGCGGCATGAGAGGTTTTTTTTCGGAGAGCAGGTCTAATACCAGAGTGATTTTCATGGGACCAGTTGGAAATGTGGTCCGGGTCTCACCTGCGCATCCACCGGAATATAATCAAAACGGCCAGGACATCGCTCCTGTGGTGTCTGCTCGATTTTTTCCTTCTAGAGGGATAAAGGTTTAGATCTTGGTGTCCGTGCATATAGATCTCCGAAGCTGGGGAGCAGTCCTTTGCAAGGGACGTATTTCCAGAGGATGAGGTCAGGTTGGGAAACTTGTCTGCTGTAAGTTTTGGAATTAAGAGCTATTTTAGACGAACGTGTTCTTCATGCTCTGCCGTGTTAATTCTGCCAGAAGCCTTGTCAGAAATGGCGTAAGTAAGCCGCTAGGGCGGAACAAAAAAAAAAAACACGAAAATGGCAGAAGGTGCGCTGTTTGCAGTTGAGGGGGAAGTCTGGTAAACGCTATGTTAGCAGTCTTCATTCCGGAGGTAAACGACGGAGACATAGATTTCCTTTGCGACATGATATTCAGCCGGGAAAAATACTGTCATTATTGAGAAGCTTTCCCAGACGTGCCAAGTCTTTGTGGAGTGTCGCAATTGGACATGTTGGCGTTTCGCCTCAACGTGAGACCTCGAGGAGAGGGTTCCAGGTTAAGAGACACTCAGGATATAGCAGCGGACATCCTTGTGACACTGTTTTTAGTCGGTCGAGGTGGCCTCTCCGCTTTCACTTTTCTGGCAGTGGTAAGCGTAAGATGATCGATGATCCTCTGAACTCCGGTCTAACCAGAGAGGGTTGGCTATCCAGTTTTCATGGTTTACTCCTAGAAAATTACTGCCCTCTTCCTTTACGTGACGTAATGTTACAACAGGATCATGGCGTGTATCAGGACTTACCGCGGCTGCGTCTAATGGTGGGGCGGTTGAAGGTCGTATCCTAAGCTGAATGGGTGTTCCCAGTGAAGTCGTTTCTTCAATTCTTCCGGCTTGGAAAGAACTCACGGCACAGCGTTACAACCGTTGTTGGAGTAATTATGTGTCTCGGTGTGTATCCAGGAAGGCTCCTATGGAGGACTTTCAGCTAGGTCCTGCTTATCCATACGTTACAAGCCGATGTGAAGGCAAGACTATATTAAGTTTCTTTGCGGAAATTCTCGTTTGGAAAGTGGTCAGGTTTTTTACTTCGACGTCCGCAAGGTGGGTGTCGGAAGTGGTGGTCTTGTCCCACAAGAGCCTTGTTTGATCTTTCAGGTGGATAGAGAGGAATTGAGTACTCGGTTGATATTTCTACCAAGAGGGGTTTCGCAGAAATCAGGCTTTTGTTGATGCAGGGGGTTACTTAGGCATTAGCTAGTTCAAACCCCCTTGCTCTAGCCAGGGTTTTGAGTATGCAAGTCATCTATTTGGCTTAGTTTGGAGTAACAGAGACCCTGTTTATGTGGTATGTTCCCAGCTTACTTTGGGAGACTGCGTTATGCAGTTTGTTACATGCTGAATCTGTGATGCGGTCTGGCATGTTTGTTCTACGGCTGCTTTGCCGTCACCAAAGTCGGTGAAGGTTCCTTCTTTTGGGAAGACGGGATTTTCTTGGGCGAATGCCCGAGGAGTCTCGGCGGTTCAACTTTGCCGAGCGGATTCTTGGTCGGGGTCAAAAGTTTTTGCCATGCTTTACAAATTTGATACCCGGATTGTTGAGGACCTTATGTTTGCTCATTCGGTGCTGCAGAGTCGTCCGCACTCTCCCGCCCGTTTTGGAGCTTTGGTATAAACCCCATGGTCCTTTTGGAATCCCCAGCATCCTCTAGGACGTATGAGAAAATAGGATTTTGGTACCTACTGGTAAATCCTTTTCTCTTGGTCCGTAGAGGATGCTGGGCGCCCGTCCCAGTGCGTACGGTGTCTACAGTTATTGCTTTTTGGTTACACCCTGGTGGTGTGTCTTCTCTATCTGGTGGTTGCTACCGTTGTTCATGACATAGCATGCAGGGTCCTATTTTTGTTTCTGTGGACACACGGGTTGTGTTACATATTCTCTCAGGGTTTTGTTCATGCCGTTGACTGGTATTCTACTGAATGCCACGTTCTACAGTGTGTTTGAGGTCTGAGCTGGTATGACACTCACCGTGTTTATAACAATAAATTCTTTCCTCGAAATTGTCCATCTCTCCTGGGCACAGTTTTCTAACTGAGGTCTGGAGGAGGGGCATAGAGGGAGGAGCCAGTTCACACCCAGTTTAAGTCTTTACAGTGTGCCCAAGCTCCTGCGGATCCGTCTATACCCCATGGTCCTTTTGGAATCCCCAGCAACCTCTACGGACTAAGAGAAAAGGATTTACTGGTAGGTACCAAAATCCTATTTTACTTCCTAAATAATACATCCCAAAGGCTTAGGTCTTTTTTCTGCTGTTTATTTTGTATCTTGTGCTTTGTGTAAATGTGAATGTCTAATACCAGTTTCCACAATCTGTATTGCTGCACGACAATATGGCGGCCATTGGAACGTGTTTTCACTTCTAGTTTGCCTAACTTGTTGCAGACACTCATCTTGATAAGGAGTGTAGAGTGTTTTCTGATACAAGATCCTGTCCATATATACCCTGTACATTATCATGTGCATTAGAGTCACCCGGGTTACATCTGCAGTGGTTTGTTGTATGTTAAATCTATATGGTGCGGATACTCCCCTGTATTTCATAATAAAAGCTTTTGATTGCATCTAATTATTACATTAAAGCTTTTATTTTTTTATTCTGTTTTATATTCCCGTCTGAGTAATTATGCCATAATGTCTAATCTCGGAGTGGACCCCAGAAGATGTAAAGAAACCGTGTAAGTGTTCCATCATTCTGTTTTGTGTAAGCATACAGGTAAGTGATGGCACGGTGGTCATTGACCGTCACATTCAGGTGGTATAATGGAAGTGGACTATCTGGGCTTATTCTAGTCTACTGCAGAAATAAAAAACTCAGCCTTTATCCTGCTTATAAGAATGACAAAGCCCATAAATCAAGCTTGGTAGGACAAGACAGAAGCCACATTAATGGTGGCACATCATATAGGCTGAGGACCCATGCTTCTGGTATATATGGCATAACTCCCTCTTCACCCACAAAAACCTTCCCTTCACCATTCACAATGTCCACCATTGCCCCTTCAGAAGGGACACAACTTTCCTTTGCTTGTTCCACCTCCTCCTTCACAGAGCCCAGGACCACCTCCATGACCATTTCATGTTTATCTGGAGGCCTGGCATCTGCGAGGTTCATGGCCTGGGATGACCACAGAAACACCAGGTAGTGGGCAAGAAGAATCCACAGCCTCCTGAGGACCTGGAGAGTCCAAGGATCCACCCCACATGAGGCAGAGAAGGGTCAACCACAGGGTCTGGCTCACCAATTTCCTTCCTAAGAGCTGCTGTTTACCCAGTTTGGTACCTGTGGGATCCCACTCCAATTTCCCTTGAGAGTCCTTACCCTCACTAATCCCTTCTGAACCTACCAGTTCCTTCCCCTTCCAACCACTCCTCCTTTAAGCTTTTCACCACCTGCTGTGTGAGTTCCATCCAACCACTCCTCCTCTCCTTGACTCATTGGTGTAGCAACCCCCTTCTCCCCACCCCCACCACACTGCTACACTGCAGTTAAGCTGTAAGACTAGCTGCTAGCAGTACTCACTACTCAGCACACACACTCACATCATGATTACACAGCTGTGCCAGAGACTCTGTCTCACTGACAACCAGGACGAGACACTCCCAGAAAGACATGTATGTATGAGTACGGAGAGTGGGCGCAGTGGGGCTGCATCACTGACCAGGACGAGACACTCCCAGAAAGGCATGTATGTATGAGTACGGAGAGAGTGGGCGCAGTGGGGCTGCATCACTGACAGCCAGGACGAGACACTCCCAGAAAGGCATGTATGTATGAGTAAAGAGAGAGTGGGCGCAGTGGGGCTGCATGACTGACAGCCAGGACGAGACACTCCCAGAAAGGCATGTATGTATGAGTACGGAGAGAGTGGGTGCAGTGGGGCTGCATGACTGACAACCAGGACGAGACACTCCCAGAAAGACATGTATGTATGAGTACGGAGAGAGTGGGAGCAGTGGGGCTGCATGACTGACCAGGACGAGACACTCCCAGAAAGGCATGTATGTATGAGTACGGAGAGAGTGGGAGCAGTGGGGCTGCATCACTGACAGCCAGGATGAGACACTCCCAGAAAGGCATGTATGTATGAGTACGGAGAGAGTGGGTGCAGTGGGGCTGCATCACTGACAGCCAGGACGAGACACTCCCAGAAAGACATGTATGTATGAGTACGGAGAGAGTGGGAGCAGTGGGGCTGCATGACTGACCAGGACGAGACACTCCCAGAAAGGCATGTATGTATGAGTACGGAGAGAGTGGGAGCAGTGGGGCTGCATCACTGACAACCAGGATGAGACACTCCCAGAAAGACATGTATGTATGAGTACAGAGAGAGTGGGCGCAGTGGGGCTGCATCACTGACAGCCAGGACGAGACACTCCCAGAAAGGCATGTATGTATGAGTACGGAGAGAGTGGGAGCAGTGGGGCTGCATGACTGACCAGGACGAGACACTCCCAGAAAGGCATGTATGTATGAGTACGGAGAGAGTGGGCGCAGTGGGGCTGCATCACTGACAGCTGAGCCTGTCACATCAGTGAGGTGACAAAATGCAAGATATAGGGGGAGATGTACTAAGCCTGAAAAGTGATACATTTCACAGTGATAAACTACCAGCCAATCAGCTCCTAACTACCATGTCACTGGCTGTGTTTGAAAAATGACAGTTAGGAGTCGATTGGCTGGTACTTTATCACTGTGATATTTATCACTTTTCAAGGCTTAGTACATCTGGCCCATAATCACCTAGCTAAATCAGGCACTAATGCAATGTTACATGTATTAAATGAGCAGCAAATATATTGATTATTAGATAGCAGCTCCTATGCGGCAACTGGATGCCTTAGACGATATAAATTGTTTAAGTTTCAATAGAGACATAAAAGAGCACTGATGGTATATAAATACAAATATTTCTAATAGTTATTAGAGTTCAACACAATAAAAACAGTTATGCCAATAATAAAAGCCAGCCTGTGACATGACAGCTAGGATCTGATTGGCTGGTTCTTTATCACCTTCCACTTTATCACTTCACCGAGCTTAATAAATCTGCCCCTAAGTTTCTTAACAGAAGGATAAGAAAACAGCCAGGGAAAAAAAGGGGGAGGAAAGAAGAAAAAAAAAGGAAGCTATAGGATAAAATAGAATAACATACAGATATTGATTCATATATTATTCAGCTCAATGTTTTCGTTGAGACCTAGAGGGAACAAAGTATCTATCATACAAATCCAGTATGCTTCCCTCTTACAGAGGAGGTTATATCTATCCCCACCTGGGAATGTCTGTTTTATATGTTCAACTCCCTGTATGGACAGAACCCCACAATCACCTCCATGGAGTGAGCAAACATGTCTAGGTACACTGTGTTTACAGGGAGCCGGACGCCGGGTATAATCCCCGTACCACGCTCACGTCCTTTTAATTGGTAAATGGTCCCCTCCATGTGCTAGTTGCGCCTCCATCCAAGCTGGAGTCAGATCTCTGTGTATTAGCAGGGAGCTACTGCAGGAGCCGGACGCCGGGTCTGATTCCCGTACGTTTGACGTACGTTTCGCAATCGGCTTGTTCACATCTGACTGATGTGAACAAGCCGATTGCGAAACATACGTCATCATCCGTCACCCTTCTACTAGCGTCCGGCTCCTGCAGTAGCTACCTGCTAATACACAGAGATCTGACTCCAGCTTGGATCGAGGCGTAACTAGCACACGGAGGGGACCATTTACCAATTAAAGGGACGTGAGAGTGGTACGGGGATTATACCCGGCTCCCGCTCCCTGTAAATACAAATATTGACTCCTCCTTGGATCGAGTTGTATTGAGCATATAGAGGGACAGGAACTCTATCATTTGATGCCCCTTGGAATCTCTCCTTTGCCCAAACCATCAGAAGAATTGATCTTTCAAAAGGCACATCCAGTGGCAAAAACCAGGTATTCAGGGCGCTCTCTCATCCACTGTATAACACCTGGAGGCCCCCCTGCAATGCACCTATGCAACAGGGGAGGAGGGTGTTAGACGTGGACAGCAGAAGCAGCCCGCACTGCTCTTTCCTTCCAGTTCCAGGTGGACGGTCCTTCCCCGCTCTCATCGTTCCCATTCACTGCCCATAGTGGCACATGGGACGAAAGTAGAAAGGGAATCCGTTCTCCCACACCTGGAACTCTTTTACACTTTAGCTCAAAATCCTTCAGGAAGTACTATATGGTCATATATGTGATTTATTACTACAGTGGTCTGGTTAGGATAGAGCATAATACGCTTAAATCGAACTCTGTAGCCAATGTGCCTATATAAAGCTGGAAGTTATCAATCAAGGATAATTGAGTTAGATTTGGCGTGTTGATATTTAATTCAAACAAGCCAGAGAATAACTGCAACTGTTGATTATTTGTCAAAGATACTTCTTGTACCAAAGACATTAATTTCTAAGATCCAGAAAATAACTGCAAATGCTGATTATTTGTCACTGATACCTCTTGTACCAAAGAGACTAATTTCCAAGGAGAGTAATTCCTATAGTTCTGCACAATATTACTATTAGCAATACAATCCTTACCATCCATAGGAAAGAATTATTATGGTATTTCAGGTCTTAATTCTGTCAGAACACAAAATTGCTCTCTGTGTTCACACATATATATTTTGATACCAGATACATGTGGGCTACAATAACAAATTGGCATAACATTTACCACAGAGGTTGATATATGTGTTCATACATTTTCTATGCACCCTTAGCGCCCTTTTTTTGTGACACGGATGTATAAGTTATCCAGACATACATATTTAGAATATTCTCACAGGTAGGTGCTCCTTAACCGAGAATATTTGAGAGAGTTTATCTAATATCTGGTTTCCCATATGCATTGTTCTGATACCAGATGCATGTGGGCCGTGATAAAGCCTATATATTTATCCTATTTAAAACACTCTAAAAGGTTAAATGAACACAGTACGCAATTGGCGTATGGAATACCGTAAGAGTACGCACTTAGCGTAACAAACTCTTAGCCGTGGACGAGACGCACGAGCGGCACGTTCGCTCATGGCTTAAAGCGTAAAGGCAAGCACGCTATAGGCTGCCGACTAACGTAATGATACGCTATCAGCGTAGCGGACGCTCAAGACCACGAGGAGATCACAAGCGGCGCTGACACTCACAGAGTTAAACCTTTATAACTATACCATAAATAATGTACTTATACTGTAAACCTTTGTGCAGTGATAAGGTGTAAATGCAACACAGTGTAACCTTATTAGTTTCAAAGCTGTATGAGCGTATGTGACGCTCAGAGAACACTTTAGCAATATAATAAACACTCAAATACCGGTCTAAGGTTCTAACACCTTTAAGGGAGAGAATGAACGTTCAATTGCAAAAGAAAACACAATACAAGTTATACACTACCAAACTAACATAAAATACCTAACTGAATTACTACACATAAGATACAATAGCGGCACAATTACATTTAAGGGGAAGGAGAGAGAGAATGGCTTACAACATTAATAAGAGACAAAATGGTTGCAGAGAACTTACGCACAAGGGGAAACAATCGCATGCGCCTTCCTGGATATCCAGCTCCCGATTATCAGTGATGAGAACCGTTGAGAAGAGTAGAGTGGAGCTGGCCCAGGTCGGCTTGTCTTTATATACACTACACACAATACAGTACAATGGTCCCTACATTCTGATTGTTCATTGGACACAGGAATTCGTCTCCGCATTATAACAAAAGGTCATAGGTTGGTTCATACAGGTGGGCTGTGACTATTTCAAACTGCTCAGGTGGGAGGGAAACTCAGGTTTCCCGCCGCATGGGAAATAAACTGCAAATATAGTAAATGTCCATAAACTTCTTATAGTCATAACTATGCGCACGAGCGAGTAATCCGTTTCAAACCAACACCGGAATATTGCTAATTATATTCTCTTCCGATGGATACTAAACACCATTGTGTAACCCCTGTCTGACCCTTCGTATCAAACAAAGAGGGATCTCTTTGTCCCCGAACATGCTACATTAACTAAACTTTCAGATTCTATCAAAGGGACCATAATCTACAAAATACATTATATGACTAAAATATGTCATGATTGAGTCGCACGCTAGACGCACACAAACTCTACCGTAAATGCGCATATCGTGCGCCTGCGGGTGCACGCGACTGCGAGTATACGCACGCACGGGAGGGCTCATGCACGTGCAGCGGGCACTCGCATGAGGTGCATATATGGCAATGTGTAGCGGGATATTTTTCTGACTTTGACAGTCCACCCTTTGGCAGTCACCAATAACTGCCACTTCCTAAAACAGTTCAAAAAGAGAAAAATTTATGTCATATGTAAATATATTTCTATGATTGGGTAAGGGAGGAGAGAAGAAGGTGGGAAAAGGGTATGACCTAGTGAGATAGCAGAAGTATGTGTGTATGAATCCACGTTTGGGGGGTCATGCATCATCGTGCCGTACGTGTTTTAAATCAAGCTTCGAGGTATTGCGAAGTATACATTTGAATTCCTTCTTATCCCGTATTAAGGGTCTGTGGATGGGCTGTCAAACTTTACCGAGCTCTTTTCGGCTTTTGGTTGCAACAAAATGGGGGAGCACATTTTAGTTGATGATACATGAATGGGGGGATATGTGAGTGCCTGTATTCCCTATCGACTATGTGTGTCATTACCTGAAGGTTGTAGAAATGAAGATAACGAACAATAAAGGTAAATGCAGTCATAAACTATGTGAGTTTAATAAACATTTGTTGATTGAAGTCTTGTCTGGTGTCTTGTCTTGATGTACATGTTGACTGTAGTCTCTTTGGGCTTTTGCCAAAATGCGAGCAAAAAGCTTTCTCAATGTCCATAGACTTACAAAAAGTGTTGGGCTAGCGTAAAATTAACGTTACTAGGGATATGGAGGGTCTATGGCATAGTCCATCAGTTGTTGTGTAAAAGGTTGTCAAATTCTTCTTCCAAGCGGATGTCTTTTTACCTTGTAGGAAAACAAAGGAGAAACAGGTGAAAGAAATGGACCGTGGAATCACATTTTCATCATAACATTGTCTCTATCGTTGGGTCATAAATCAAATCCATTGGAATTACAATGTCCTCACTCCTTAGACTCATCACCCTAGTACTTAGTTTACACTTCGTTAAAGCCTGAACGCATCTAAATATCAAACCAATCGATATGCCGATACCCAAGATACACAGAAGAAATTTCCCTACATCCATTATAATTCCTTGAGCCCATTCTCTTAAACCGGAGAACCAATTTCGCGGGTTCAACCATGACACCCAACCGGTCAGCTCATTACCCACAGCAGCAAGGGTGAGATTGTGTCTCCTGCGGAACTCCCACTTTAATTGGAGAATGTCGTCCATCTTTTGGTCTATGACCTCGACCGGGTCCTCGGTGCTATTAGTAATATAAGTGCAGCATTTTACGCCGTACTGCGTTGCTAGTGTGACACAATATCCACCTGTCACTGCCGTGAGATAATTGAGAACCATCCTATGCTGAACCAGTTCTGTTTTATAAGCTTGGAGCTCCCTTCTAGTATACCTAAAAGTGTTGTCATACATTTCAGTGATATTGTCTAATAAATTTGCAAGCGCAGATATATATTTATAATTCAACACTCCTCTGGCGGTGCGAGTGATATCTAACGCGAGTAGAAACTGAATCCCGGTGGATTCATGGATCAGGTCAGAAGCATGATGCTCTGTCCTTTCTACCAGTTGCCTTTTAACTACGTGCTCGTAATGAGTGTGAGTATAAGGAGCTTGGGCACTGCGGTGAATATCTTTCATTTTGGTATGTGATACAGTCATTACCTCAGGCAGTACTTTTTCCAATATAACATAATCCTTCTGAGTTTGGGGCAAGCCACTTATATGCCTTCCTCCCGCATATGAAATATGCATCATCGCGGAGAACATATGGGATGGAGTAGGACATAACCATATTACAAATTTTCCATATGAAATCTCCTAACCCTAATTCTCCCATCTGTCTAGTACACGTATCCGTTTGTATGATATGTGCACAGTATCCTGGTGATACTTCTCCAACTCTCATGGTCCTACTTCCTAGGGTATACCTATATCGGAAATATTTTCCACTACCGGCTATGTGGCGTATAAGTTCTGTATCTGTAGGCATTCTATCGGCTCTATATGAAAAGGTCATGGTTTTGTTATTCCATGACACTTCCCAATTTCCCGGCTTTCGGGGATTGGAAATATTAAAACATACTAGGGATCTATCCACATGATATTAGTGGAGCTTCAAACTAGGAGGACTGGAGATATTAAACCTCCTGTCCACCGGCCTCCCACCATTTAGCTCAAGTACCTCTCCTATAGTTAAAGGGAATGGTACTAATCCTGATTTGCTATGGCCTTGAGGTACTTGAGAGCATACCCAACAGACTGTCTGGTTTAACACTTTACCCACTAAGGAGTGATAGTCACTCAATGGATGCCGGTCCATGTGGATATTAAAACTGGACTGACATTTCTACATGCACCCATCCTCAACTATACTGTCACAGTGTCTACAGATACAGTTCTCTTCAGCTAACAATCCTTCACAATTCCTTCTATTGTCAATGCTATCAGATCGTTTTCTGATACTCGCCTTTGCTTGGTGATTATGTTGTTCTTGGAAATCTACGCCTCCATCTTTGTCATCAGAACCCATTCCAGAACCTCTCTCGACCTCCATGGTACTCTCGCCGGAACAGACTGCTCTGGTCAACATCATGGTCAACAGGAAAATCTGGATCACAGTCTCTTGGGGCAAGTCCATCTTATAGGAGGTAACGGAGAAGAATGAGAAGGGGGAAAGAAATAATTGAGGGAGATGGGATGGGAAGTTGGAGAAAAACAATAAAAGGGAACAGGGAATCGACAACTGTCTCCGATCTTATTATTCTCAATGCTCAGGTGCCATCTCAGTCTTCCTGAAACAGACACTCCAGTGATACAACTTCCTCTACCGTCTGTTCTTTATCACGAGACCTCTCTGGATCAGTGACCTTCTTACAGTGGGACGAATGAACCCAAGTCTCCCTCTCGGCAACCTTCAATGCTGTCGTGCTAATCAATAAGACTTGGTATGGTCCTTCCCGTCTGTCAATAAGGCAACCTGAGCATAGAAAATTCCGTATCATTACATAATCCCCATGTTCAATGTCATGACAATTACTATCTGGCAGATCAGGAATCACCAACTTCAAATTGTCATTCTGATTCCTTAGCTGTTTACTCATGTTAACCAGGTTATTTACAGTCACTTCATTGTTACACTTCAAATCATCCTGAGGGTTAATCATAACATGCGGTTGTCGACCAAATAGAATTTCAAAGGGGGCAGATTAAGAGGGGACCTGGGAGTGGTTCTGATGCTGTATAATACAATGGGTAAAGCTTCTGGCCATGTCAATCCTGTTTCTGCCATAACTTTGCTCAGTTTATTTTTAATAGTGCTGTTCACTCTTTCTACCTTCGCACTCGCCTGGGGGCGGTACGGAGTGTGCAGCTTACTATCAATTCCCATCAACTTACACATTCCTTGAAAGACATCACCTGTAAAATGGGTACCCCTATCACTTCTGATTATTCTAGGGACACCGTATCTACACACAAATTCCTGCACAATTTTCTTAGCAGTAAACATAGCGGTATTTGTGGCCGCAGGAAATGCTTTGACCCAATTTGAAAACACATCTATACAAACTAGTACATACTTCAAATTTCCACAAGGGGGTAATTGTATGAAATCAATTTGTATTACCTGAAAAGGGCCGTCTGTAGGTGGGATATAAGATGGTTCTGTTGGTATTGCCTTTCCGATATTCTTCCTCAAGCAGGTGAGGCATGTCATTGCCCTTTTTCCCGCATGGGAAGAAAATCCTGGGGCGCACCAATATGCTCTTACCAACTTGCACATCCATTCCTTGCCTAGATGAGTCAGCCCATGTGCTGCTTCCGCTAAACTTGGAAGATATGCTCTGGGTGCCACTGGTTTACCCTGTCCAGAGTCCTGGGGACTCCTGGCCATATCCTTTTGCCCTCCAAACTGCCTTTTCCTGTGTGGAACACAAATTTTGCATTTCACACAATTTCTGTGTGTTGACGGTATTAAATACCATCAGTTGTGTGGTGTCTGTCTGTCTGGGGGTACCAGCTGCTAATTTAGCAGCTTCGTCTGCTCGGCTGTTACCAAGTGATACCGGGTCTTGGCTATATGTGTGTGCTTTACACTTGATAACAGCCACTCTGTCGGGTTCCTGTATCGCTGTTAGAAGCCTTTTGATGTGAGCTGCATGCGCTATCGGTGTACCAGCTGCCGTCATGAAATTTCTGAGGCGCCATAGTGCTACGAAATTATGGACTACCCCGAAGGCGTATCTAGAATCGGTGTAGATATTGGCTGACTTGCCCTTAGCCAATTCACATGCTCTGGTTAGGGCAACCAGTTCAGCAACCTGGGCTGAGTGAGGTGGGCCTAGCGGTTCTGCTTCTATGGTGCCTTGGTCATCTACGACTGCATATCCAGTACACAAGTCTCCCAATTCCGTCTGTCTGTGACAACTACCGTCAGTGTAGAAAGTAAAATCTACATCTTCCAGTGGGTTGTCACTGATGTCAGGCCTTGCCGTGAAATTTTGGGTCAAATATTCCATACAATCATGCGTGTCATCCCCTGTATTAAATCCTCCTTCACTATTACTCTCATCCTCCACCCTTTGTGCCTGTCCAGGCACACCTGGGAGATACGTTGCAGGATTTAATGCGCTGCATCTCTTTATGGTGATGTTTACGGGGGTCATTAATGCCAATTCCCATCTAGTAAACTGCGCTGATGAGACGTGTCTAGTTTGAGCCGAATTTAGCAAGGCTGACACTGCATGCGGTGTATGGATTGTGAGGTTGTGTCCTAGCACTACATCTTCGCTTTTCGTTACTAGCAATGCTATCGCAGCAACACTTCGCAAGCATGTGGGGAGGGATCGCGCTACCGTATCTAACTGAGCGCTGTAGTATGCTACCGGCCTGCTGGCATCACCGTGCTTTTGGGTTAGGACGCCTGCCTCGCAACCAGCACTTTCTGTTCCGTACAGCTCAAAGGGTTTCCCATAGTCTGGCATACCTAATGCTGGTGCCTGCGTTAGGCACTGTTTAAGTCTCCTCAAATGCCATCTCAGATTCGTCTGCATGCGAAATCCGATCAGGTTTGTTTGATGAGACCATCTCCTGCAAAGGTAATGCTAGAATGGAAAAACCTGGGATCCAGTTACGGCAATACCCACACATTCCTAAAAACGTTCTAATCTGTTGCTGGGTTTGTGGCAGAGTCATGTCTCGAATTGCTTGAATTCTATCAGCGGTCAGGTGTCTCAGTCCTTGTGTCAGACAGTGTCCCAAATATTTTACTTTAGTCTGGCATAATTGCAACTTGTCTTTGGAAACTTTGTGTCCTGTGTCTGAAAGATGAAACAGGAGCTGTTTCGAATCTCTCAGGGACGCTTCCAGTGAATCTGAACACAGTAGTAAATCATCCACATACTGTATCAATATTGATCCACTCTCTGGTTGGAAAGACTGTAAACAATCATGCAAGGCTTGTGAGAAAATGCTTGGACTGTCTATGAAACCTTGTGGTAATCGAGTCCATGTGTATTGGACTCCTCTGTATGTGAACGCAAACAAATATTGGCTGTCAGGGTGCAGAGGTACCGAGAAGAAGGCGGAGCAGAGGTCAATTACAGTGAAAAATTTCGCAGTGGGAGGGATCTGCATAAGGATGACAGCTGGATTTGGCAGTACGGGGAACTGACTCTCAACTATTTTGTTAATCCCCCTTAGATCCTGCACTAGCCTGTAACCCCTCACCCCACTCTTTTTCACAGGGAAGATGGGACTATTGGCAGTGCTGGATGTTCTTACCAGAATGCCCTGTTGTAGCAAGCGCTCTATTACGGGGTACACTCCTAACTCCACCTCTGGCTTCAGAGGGTATTGTGGGATTTTTGGAGCTATCCTACCATCTTTTACTTGCACAACTACTGGAGCTACATTTGCCATTAATCCAGTGTCTTGTCCATCTTTAGTCCAAAGTGACTCTGGTATTTGGGATGTAATTTCTTCTACTTGGGATGGACTCCTATTTATCATAACGGTATGTGACATTAATTTTGATGGGGAGTCTAGCATGTCTCGTACTTCCTGAGCGTGATTCTCAGGTATGTCTAAGAATACACCTTCAGGAGTACAATATATGACGCACCCCATTTTACACAATAAATCTCTTCCCAGGAGATTAGTCGGTGCCAATGCAGCCAGCAAAAAGGAATGCTTGGTATGCAAAGGCCCTATTGTAATCTCTGCTGGTTTGCTAACAGGGTAGTGCTGTACTATTTCCGTTACTCCCATGGCTGGAATTGTCTTACCAGTGGTTCTCATGCCCACTGTCGAATTTATCACTGACTTGGCCGCCCCCGTATCTACAAGGAAATTTAATGATTTACCAGCTACATCAATTGTGACCTCGGGTTCACTTCCAAGACTCGCAATTAATTTCACTGGCTGCAGACTACAGGTGTGGCCACACCCCTATTGGGTATGGTGGCCTCCCTGAATCGCACTGGCAGCAATTACTTGTGGTGGGGGTAGATGGGAACTATCAGGGATTTGCCAATCTCTTCTTGGGGGATACCTTTTTATTTCCCCTGCATGTGGCTCATAGCTCCGCCCCTGCGGTCCTTGATCCCAATGTCTCGTATCAGGTCGTTGTCTAGGGGGTTGATATGAATTTTGTATTTGTTTTGTCTTACAATCACGTGCCATGTGTCCCTCTCTGTGGCAATTATAACATTTTATACCTCTTGACTTACCCACAGGGGTCACAGTTCTGGGCTGAGGTGGCCTGGTAGTAAGGGCCTGTATGCTGACAGCCATTAATTTATCACTCTGTGACTCCCTGTGTCTGAAGATATTGCGATCATGCCCAGCAGCAGCCTCTCCCAATGCATCCACCGACATACCTCTCCAATCAGGCCTAGTGGTTTGTATTCTATTCCTTAAAACCTCTTTTAGACCGTCCATTAATACTGAAACAGCTACTTCCCTGTGGTGTACATTAGTTTTAATGTCATCTATACCAGTGTACCTAGCCATATCCTGCAGAGCCCGGTGATAATACTCTGGTGTGGATTCACCTTCTTTTTGTTTTATTGTAAAGATTTTATTCCACTTTACTATTGCAGGAAAATATACTCCTAACTGTAAGTTGATTCTCTTTACATTATCCTGATTATACTCGTCTGTTAGTGGTACTTCCTCATCTAACTTGCAATCAGCGATAAACTTTAACGAATCA
The DNA here is from genome assembly GCF_028390025.1 of Pseudophryne corroboree. Classification (NCBI taxonomy): domain Eukaryota; kingdom Metazoa; phylum Chordata; class Amphibia; order Anura; family Myobatrachidae; genus Pseudophryne; species Pseudophryne corroboree. The sequence goes on from NW_026967548.1 coordinate 682,075, forward strand.
ACATTGGGGGGTAAACATGCCCTCAAAACTGTCCTCCAATCTTTGTTATTTGGCTCTGCAGAATTTCCTAGCTCGCTAATATACTTTTGACATGCAGCTAAGTCTTTCCTAGGATCAGGGAATTCAGACATCGTTGATCTTAATTCCGTTCGGGAAAAGGGACAGTGCATGGCGATGTTCCTGATAGGAGTTGCTCCTGAAGTGTCAGTTTTCCCATTTGGCACTGCTATTACCCTAACGGGATTAAGTCCAATAACATCATTCTGTGTAGATTCTACAACATGTGGTGAAATGGTTTCAGCATAGTGTGTGGTGCCGTACTTACCAGTCGATACGACCTCACCTGTCCCTCCGCTAGGGGCCTTTGATACTAATCTTACGGGTTGGCTTGTGCCCACTGTGGTTTCTGCTATGGTGGCTGCTAGGGAGAGTGCTGATATTGTTGTGGGCTCATCCTCTTGGTCACAATCCTGGGGAAAGTTCAAAACAGGGTACAACTTGCACGGATTAGTTTTAGCATTAATTACTTTGGTTACATTATCTTTAACTTCTATACATTTAACATAACCCTGAGTGCCATTCTCTGCAACCAATTTCTCTCCAGGTATGTATGGTGGTGGAGGTGCAGTAGCTATCAGTTTCCTGATAGGGTTAGATCCAGCGGCTTGCGCCAACCCCCTTTGTATTTCACCTTCCTGTTGCCACAATGTTAAATAATCATAATGTCTAATACGCCTTTTTGAAGATTTAATCAGGCAAACTCTTCTCTTTAAATTTTGTAACACTTCTGGGTTAAAAGTACCTACCCGGGGAAACTTGTCCCCGTCATGCACAGTCGTCCTTTCCCATTCATTGCACAATGTCTCTGTGTGATGACCATATTTCTCACACATGATATACCTTGCCGTCCCGATTGGTCGGTTTACCAAATCAACCTGAACCTCGGTTGATCGCCCCTTACCTGAACAACTGGCCCCCATCTCTGCAGGTGCTGCTTTCACTACCTCTGACTTCAAATCAGGGTCTTCGGCAACCCTTACAAAAACCAAGATGTCCGGGGTAAGGCTGCGGTGGGGGTTTTGCAACGAGGTCCGCCCACTTAACTCCCGCCCACGCTGGCCAATACGGCGACCAAAGTTCCCAGAGGTTCCGTACCCAACCTAGGGCACCTAAGTACGTCTACTTGCTCGGGCGTGTGGGAGTGTCTTACCCTCCCCAGCAAGTATCAGTCGTTGGAATGTCCCTGAGTGATCAGGCTACTTCCCTTAAAATAAAAAAATGACACAAATCACGTTAACAATGCACACAATCACATGCGGTACAATCGTATCTGCACACAAGCAACTAATCTTATGTGCGGAACGATCAACGGAATTGAAAATTTCGGCTGCAAATTCCTTCAGCCTGAGCTTTATTGGCCTATATGGGTCTCGCACCAACCCTCTTCGGTTGTGCTCTCTACTTCTAGTCTGCTGTACCTGAACCTCCTGGTCCTTGACCTCCTGGTCTGTTATGTACAGCAGACTCTACTGCTCATTAATGTCGAGATTAACAAGGGACGCCTCCCAAGCCACCCCACGCTATCACTCTTGCTGGTGTACCTCTTTCTACTGGCCTATGGTTCCCACGTCCGTAATAAAAGAGAAATCTTATATATACACACTCTTACATTCGAACACTCTTATTTCTGTACAGAATTCCTTTCATTCGGTTTTAGCCTAACCCAGAAGAATTGCAACAGAGAAGGTTTTTCTTTTAACTTTAAACTTTTGGATTTGAGATAGATTTGCATTATTATCGCGTTATTTCCTTATCGCCTACTAAACAATACTATCGTGCGGCTTGTATTTGGGTGTATCCGTACGCTCCGTTGCGTAATATACGCTCCGTGCGTCGACCCTTGTTGCGTACGCCCTGCCCTTGTAAGGACACGTGTACACAAACCAAGTACGTCCACAGTAACACACTACACGTTTATCAATGTGAATGATCTTTAACAGTAATCATTCACTGAACACCACCCAAATCTCCCTTGTATTTCTAGGCGAGACTGTGTGCGTGTCTTTTACAAGTATTCCCTTAAATATTACTTTTTATCTTTTAACTATTAATAACAACAAATGTCTCAGCACGTTATCACTAGTATGTGGCAATCAGGAGAATGAGACACGGACAAATAATGCTAAAACAAGAAATACAGGTGTGTGTGCTTATGCGTAAGTACGCAAAACGGAAACTAAACAGGTTTTAAAAGACAATAACGTACTGTTCCTACCTTCCGGTTCCGGATTCCTTCAGCACTCCTTACTAAGCGAAGCAGACACTTATCTGGTCAGCACTACGAGGGATAACACCTCCCGCCCTTTGCTGACCGATAATGTCTGCTAAAATTACCTAGTGCAGATATGTGAAGAGCGGACGAGGCCCCCAATTGATAAAGCCTATATATTTATCCTATATTAAACACTCTAAAAGGTTAATGAACACAGTACGCAATTGGCGTATGATATACCGTAAGGGTACGCACTTAGCGTAGCTGACGCTTAGCCGTGGACGAGACGCACGAGCGGCACGTTCGCTCACGGCTTAATGCGTAGAGGCAAGCACGCTATAGGCTGCCGACTAACGTAATGATACGCTACCAGCGTAGCGTACGCTCGAGACCACAAGATCATCACAAGCGGCGCTGACGCTCACAGAATTAAACCTTAATAACTATACCACAAGTTATGTACTTATACTGTAAACCTTTGTGCATGGATAAGGTGTAAATGCAACGCAGTGTAACCTTGTTAGTTTAAAAGTTGTATGAGCGTCTGTGACGCTCTGAGAACACTTAGCAATATAATAAACACTCAAATACCGATCTAAGGTTCTAACACCTTTTTAAGGGAGAGAATGAACGTTCAATTGCAAAAGAATACACAATACAAGTTATACACTACCAAACTAACATAGAATACCTAACCGAATTACTACACATAAAATACAATAACGACACAATTTCATTTAAGGGGAAGGAGAGAGAGAGAATGGCTTACAACATATCTAGGAGACAAATATGGCTGCAGAGCACTTACGCACAAGGGGAAACAATATCATGCGCCTTCCTGGATTATCCAGCTCCCGATTATCAGTGATGAGAACCGTTGAGAAGAGTAGAGTGGAGCTGGCCCAGGTCGGCTTGTCTTTATATACACTACACACAATACAGTACAATGGTCCCTACATTCTTATTGTTCATTGGACACAGGAATTTGTCTCCGCATTATAACAAAAGGTCATATGTTGGTTCATACAGGTGGGCTGTGACTATTTCAAACTGCTCAGGTGGGAGGGAAACTCAGGTTTCCCGCCGCATGGGTAATAAACTGCAAATATAGTAAATGTCCATAAACTTCTTATAGTCATAACTATATTCACGAGCGAGTAATCCGTTTCAAACCAACACCGGAATATTGCTAATTATATTCTCTTCCGATGGATACTAAACACCACTGTGTAACCCCTGTCTGACCCTTCGTATCAAACAAAGAGGGATCTCTTTGTCTCTGAACATGCTACATTAACTAAACTTTCAGATTCTATCAAAGGGACCATAATCTACAAAATACATTATATGACTAAAATATGTAATGATTGAGTCGCCCGCTAGACGCACACAAACTCTACCGTAAATGCAAAAAAGTTTTTTTAACCAAGGTTAAAAATTGGGCGCAAGGTGGGCTGGTGTTCTAATTATAGCAGCTGCTAAAAGACAGGTCTAGTCAGTCCTGAAAACACTATACACAATAAACAACAAACAAAGTAGCAGCGCTATGAGGTGTAAATGTAAACATAAATTCAAATCATTCAAAAATAATGGTGGAGATAAACACACGTGGAGCTGTATGAACTGAAGGTGAAAAAATTGGGTTAATTTATTAAAATATCTCATACAATATGTCAATAAAATTGGTATAGGATTGTAAATAAAAAAATAATAAAATACAATGAGCAGGATCACTGTGGGGCTGCCTTAGTTAGACTATCCGTTTTCTTAATTAGTGTGGACTAAATGACGGTATTTTGAGTTAGGTGACAACTGGACTTTTTAACACAGTTCTGATGGCATCAGTGCCACATGATTTACCGCTGGAGGAGGGGGTTCTCTGGATAGCGTCCCTTATAGCGGGTGGAACCAATGACAATCTTGTATCCTCACCAGTATGCGGAGTCCTCAGTGCTGAATGGCAAAGGCTGTGTTGCCAGTTGACAGGTTATTCACCTTTTTCTCTGTGCGTGGTTCGTCAAAGTCCACTAAAGATCCGGATGTCGTGCGTGCAGCTCTCAATTGATGAAGGTGATCCTGAAGCATAAACACCTGACGCGTTTCGCTGCAGTGCCTGCAGCTTTCTCAAAGGTGATCTCATCAGTGTCAGGGCTTCTATATTTATACCCTAAGATGGCCACTGATTGGCCCCACCTGTTCAGTTCATACAGCTCCAAAAACGGTCAATCTCCTCCGCAAAACATATACAAACAATACATAAAAATAAAGTGCATAGCAGACTCAATCTTAATTCATAATTTAATTCAATATATATCTAGCAAATCAAAAAATTAAAAATAAAATTTCTCCATCGATACTTATTTCTTCCAGGTTACTATTGATCTTATACTCCCCCTTGTTTTAGTATCTCAGACTACTTCCGGGTCAGACAGTGCTGTTGCTTAGCAACCTCCCTTCTTTTGTTTTAAGGTAGATACTGTGTCCAAATCATCTGAAGTTTATTTAGCTGATGTTGGTCTAGTTATATGATCCCCACCTATTGGATGCTACCTGCTCTCATATAGATTCTAGAGCCGATCACCACTCTACTACCGCGGCGCGTCCGTGTCTGTGTCAGATAAACAGACCTTCGGCACGGATCGCGTCACTTCCGTTCACGGACTCAATCCCCGGTCTGTTGCCTGGTGACCATATAAACAATTGGTCACCTGACCTCTAAGTTATACTGTCAGTGTGGTTATTTGACATGTAGGTGCCGTGTTAAGGGACATTGTGTATAATAGTTTAACTGGGAATTATTAGTAAACATAAGCCCGGAGTTTATTTTTATGTACATATGATTTTTCTACGTGATTTCATTTTATTATTCTGGTTCTGGCAATATTTATGTTGTTACCGTCGCCTGGTAACCAGATACACAATTGGTCACCTGACTTCTAGATTACAATGTCAGTGTGCTAAAAACAGGATAAGAGACATTGTGGATTACAGTTTATATGGACAGTTCATTACAAACATAATGCCCCAGTTTTATCCTCAGATACAAAAGATTTTTAAGATGGCTCTATTCTCCTGACATTATTTGGCAATGAGTGAGCACAATAATAAACATAATAAATGAGTTTTGAAAAACTTGATTTTTTCTTTTTTATATGTTCAAAAATTCTGGCACATCATATATTTATCTGTTTCTTTTAAGTTATATATAGTTTTCATTGAGATCTGTGAGTGTATTTCTAAGTGGTCTAACATTTTAATTTTGTGGCGCATATCATGGTGCTGATGTTCTCACAGTATCTATAAGGATATATATATATATGCTGGTCTGAGATACTAAAACAAGGGGGAGTATAAGATCAATAGTAACCTGGAAGAAATAAGTATCGATGGAGAAATTTTATTTTTAATTTTTTGATTTGCTAGATATATATTGAATTAAATTATGAATTAAGATTGAGTCTGCTATGCACTTTATTTTTATGTATTGTTTGTATATGTTTTGCGGAGGAGATTGACCGTTTTTGGAGCTGTATGAACTGAACAGGTGGGGCCAATCAGTGGCCATCTTAGGGTATAAATATAGAAGCCCTGACACTGATGAGATCACCTTTGAGAAAGCTGCAGGCACTGCAGCGAAACGCGTCAGGTGTTTATGCTTCAGGATCACTATCTTCAATTGAGAGCTGCACGCACGACATCCGGATCTTTAGTGGACTTTGACGAACCACGCACAGAGAAAAAGGTGAATAACCTGTCAACTGGCAACACAGCCTTTGCCATTCAGCACTGAGGACTCCGCATACTGGTGAGGATACAAGATTGTCATTGGTTCCACCCGCTATAAGGGACGCTATCCAGAGAACCCCCTCCTCCAGCGGTAAATCATGTGGCACTGATGCCATCAGAACTGTGTTAAAAAGTCCAGTTGTCACCTAACTCAAAATACCGTCATTTAGTCCACACTAATTAAGAAAACGGATAGTCTAACTAAGGCAGCCCCACAGTGATCCTGCTCATTGTATTTTATTATTTTTTTATTTACAATCCTATACCAATTTTATTGACATATTGTATGAGATATTTTAATAAATTAACCCAATTTTTTCACCTTCAGTTCATACAGCTCCACGTGTGTTTATCTCCACCATTATTTTTGAATGATTTGAATTTATGTTTACATTTACACCTCATAGCGCTGCTACTTTGTTTGTTGTCTACCGTAAATGCGCACATCGTGCGCCTGTGGGTGCATGCGACTGCGAGTATACGCACGCACGGGAGGGCTCATGCACGTGCAGCGGGCACTCGCATGAGGTGCATATATGGCAATGTGTAGCGTGATATTTTTCTGACTTTGACACTATATACATATATCATCTGATAATCACATATATACACTGTACTCAGTCACTGTGTGTCTCCTACAGATGGACCCAGTAACAGAGATACCCCAGAGAGATGTCCCCGTCCTCTGTATTCCCAGGACTGTACAGAGGAGAATCACAGGATCCCTCAGGAGCATCAGGTAGGTGGCATTTAGGGTCTTCCCAATAAACCAAAGTGACTGTCACTATATGTTGTGTAGAGGAGCTGTGTGTCATTATATTTGTCTTGTTTACATAGGGTGAAGCCCAATTAAATAATATTAAAATCAAAGATACAGAGGGAGAAGAAGAGACGTATGTGACTGATATAAAGGCAGAAGATATAGATGGAGAAGAAGAGACGTATGTGACTGATATAAATGCAGAAGATATAGAGGGAGAAGAAGAGACGTATGTGACTGATATAAAGGCAGAAGATACAGAGGGAGAAGAAGAGACGTATGTGACTGATATAAAGGCAGAAGATATAGAGGGAGAAGAAGAGACGTATGTGACTGATATAAATGCAGAAGATATAGAGGGAGAAGAAGAGACGTATGTGAGGGGTGATCAGCAGTGTGAGAAGGAGGAGATCCCTACAGATATCAGCACAGGTGAGTAATAAACACTTATTACAGAAAGTAGTCACATATTCCCAGCGGTGGAGTCAGGAGCCATCAGCCCCTATTATACTTCTGCTCTCTCCCTCACATCATGTCACTGTATGTCACCAGCCCAGAGATCTGACCAGTCTCCTCCCCACACTCTCTGGTGTATCTCATACATCAGGAGCCATCAGCCCCTATTATACTCCTGCTCTCCCCCTCACATCATGTCACTGTGTGTTACCAGCCCAGAGATCTGACCAGTCTCCTCCCCACACTCTCTGGTGCATCTCATACATCAGGAGCCATCAGCCCATATTATACTCCTGCTCTCCCCCTCACATCATGTCACTGTGTGTTTCCAGCCCAGAGATCTGACCAGTCTCCTCCCCACACTCTCTGGTGTATCTCATACATCAGGAGCCATCAGCCCCTATTATATTCCTGATCTCCCCCTCACATCATGTCACTGTGTGTTACCAGCCCAGAGATCTGACCAGTCTTCTCCCCACTCTCTCTGGTGTATCTCATACATCAGGAGCCATCAGCCCCTATTATACTCCTGCTCTCCCCCTTACATCATGTCACTGTGTGTTACCAGCCCAGAGATCTGACCAGTCTCCTTCCCACACTCTCTGGTGTATCTCATACATCAGGAGCCATCAGCCCCTATTATACTCCTGCTCTCCCCCTCACATCATGTCACTGTGTGTTACCAGCCCAGAGATCTGACCAGTCTCCTTCCCACACTCTTTGGTGTATCTCATACATCAGGAGCCATCAGCCCCTATTATACTCCTGCTCTCCCCCTCACATCATGTCACTGTGTGTTACCAGCCCAGAGATCTGAACAGTCTCCTCCCCACTCTCTCTGGTGTATCTCATACATCAGGAGCCATCAGCCCCTATTATACTCCTGCTCTCCCCCTCACATCATGTCACTGTGTGTTACCAGCCCAGAGATCTGACCAGTCTCCTTCCCACACTCTCTGGTGTATCTCATACATCAGGAGCCATCAGCCCCTATTATACTCCTGCTCTCCCCCTCACATCATGTCACTGTGTGTTACCAGCCCAGAGATCTGAACAGTCTCCTCCCCACTCTCTCTGGTGTATCTCATACATCAGGAGCCATCAGCCCCTATTATACTCCTGCTCTCCCCCTCACATCATGTCACTGTGTGTTACCAGCCCAGAGATCTGACCAGTCTCCTCCCTACACTCTCTGGTGTATCTCATACTTCAGTAGCCATCAGCTCCTATTATACTCCTGCTCTCCCCCTCACATCATGTTACTGTGTGTTACCAGCCCAGAAATCTGACCAGTCTCCTCCCCACACTCTCTGGTGTATCTCATACATCAGGAGCCATCAGCCCCTATTATACTCCTGCTCTCCCCCTCACATCATGTCACTGTGTGTTACCAGCCCAGAGATCTGACCAGTTTCCTCCCCACACTCTCTGGTGCATCTCATACATCAGGAGCCATCAGCCCATATTATACTCCTGCTCTCCCCCTCACATCATGTCACTCTGTGTTTCCAGCCCAGAGATCTGACCAGTCTCCTCCCCACACTCTCTGGTGTATCTCATACATCAGGAGCCATCAGCCCCTATTATACTCCTGCTCTCCCCCTCACATCATGTCACTGTGTGTTACCAGCCCAGAGATCTGACCAGTCTCCTCCTCACACTCTCTGGTGTATCTCATACATCAGGAGCCATCAGCCCCTATTAAACTCCTGCTCTCCCCCTCACATCATGTCACTGTGTGTTACCAGCCCAGAGATCTGAACAGTCTCCTCCCCACTCTCTCTGGTGTATCTCATACATCAGGAGCCATAAGCCCCTATTATACTCCTACTCTCCCCCTCACATCATGTCACTGTGTGTTACCAGCCCAGAGATCTGAACAGTCTTCTTCCCACACTCTCTGGTGTATCTCATACATCAGGAGCCATCAGCCCCTATTATACTCCTGCTCTCCCCCTCACATCATGTCACTGTGTGTTACCAGCCCAGAGATCTGAACAGTCTCCTCCCCACTCTCTCTCTGGTGTATCTCATACATCAGGAGCCATCAGCCCCTATTATACTCCTGCTCTCCCCCTCACATCATGTCACTGTGTGTTACCAGCCCAGAGATCTGACCAGTCTCCTCCCCACACTCTCTGGTGTATCTCATACTTCAGTAGCCATCAGCCCCTATTATACTCCTGCTCTCCCCCTCACATCATGTCACTGTGTGTTACCAGCCCAGAGATCTGACCAGTCTCCTTCCCACACTCTCTGGTGTATCTCATACATCAGGAGCCATCAGCCCCTATTAAACTCCTGCTCTCCCCTCACATCATGTCACTGTGTTACCAGCCCAGAGATCTGACCAGTCTCCTCCCCACTCTCTCTGGTGTATCTCATACATCAGGATCCATCAGCACCTATTATACTCCTGCTCTCCCCCTCACATCATGTCACTGTGTGTTACCAGCCCAGAGATCTGACCAGTCTCCTCCTCACACTCTCTGGTGTATCTCATACATCAGGAGCCATCAGCTCCTATTATACGCCTGCTCCCCCCTTCACATCATGCCACTGTGTGTTACCAGACCAGATATCTGACCAGTCTCCTTCCCACACACTCTGGTGTATCTCATACTTCAGTAGCCATCAGCCCCTATTATACTCCTGCTCTCCCCCTCACATCATGTCACTGTGTGTTACCAGCCCAGAGATCTGACCAGTCTCCTTCCCACACTCTCTGGTGTATCTCATACATCAGGAGCCATCAGCCCCTATTAAACTCCTGCTCTCCCCTCACATCATGTCTCTGTGTTACCAGCCCAGAGATCTGACCAGTCTCCTCCCCACTCTCTCTGGTGTATCTCATACATCAGGATCCATCAGCACCTATTATACTCCTGCTCTCCCCCTCACATCATGTCACTGTGTGTTACCAGCCCAGAGATCTGACCAGTTTCCTCCCCACACTCTCTGGTGCATCTCATACATCAGGAGCCATCAGCCCATATTATACTCCTGCTCTCCCCCTCACATCATGTCACTGTGTGTTACCAGCCCAGAGATCTGAACAGTCTCCTCCCCACTCTCTCTGGTGTATCTCATACATCAGGAGCCATCAGCCCCTATTATACTCCTGCTCTCCCCCTCACATCATGTCACTGTGTGTTACCAGCCCAGAGATCTGACCAGTCTCCTCCCTACACTCTCTGGTGTATCTCATACTTCAGTAGCCATCAGCTCCTATTATACTCCTGCTCTCCCCCTCACATCATGTTACTGTGTGTTACCAGCCCAGAAATCTGACCAGTCTCCTCCCCACACTCTCTGGTGTATCTCATACATCAGGAGCCATCAGCCCCTATTATACTCCTGCTCTCCCCCTCACATCATGTCACTGTGTGTTACCAGCCCAGAGATCTGACCAGTTTCCTCCCCACACTCTCTGGTGCATCTCATACATCAGGAGCCATCAGCCCATATTATACTCCTGCTCTCCCCCTCACATCATGTCACTCTGTGTTTCCAGCCCAGAGATCTGACCAGTCTCCTCCCCACACTCTCTGGTGTATCTCATACATCAGGAGCCATCAGCCCCTATTATACTCCTGCTCTCCCCCTCACATCATGTCACTGTGTGTTACCAGCCCAGAGATCTGACCAGTCTCCTCCTCACACTCTCTGGTGTATCTCATACATCAGGAGCCATCAGCCCCTATTAAACTCCTGCTCTCCCCCTCACATCATGTCACTGTGTGTTACCAGCCCAGAGATCTGAACAGTCTCCTCCCCACTCTCTCTGGTGTATCTCATACATCAGGAGCCATAAGCCCCTATTATACTCCTACTCTCCCCCTCACATCATGTCACTGTGTGTTACCAGCCCAGAGATCTGAACAGTCTTCTTCCCACACTCTCTGGTGTATCTCATACATCAGGAGCCATCAGCCCCTATTATACTCCTGCTCTCCCCCTCACATCATGTCACTGTGTGTTACCAGCCCAGAGATCTGAACAGTCTCCTCCCCACTCTCTCTCTGGTGTATCTCATACATCAGGAGCCATCAGCCCCTATTATACTCCTGCTCTCCCCCTCACATCATGTCACTGTGTGTTACCAGCCCAGAGATCTGACCAGTCTCCTCCCCACACTCTCTGGTGTATCTCATACTTCAGTAGCCATCAGCCCCTATTATACTCCTGCTCTCCCCCTCACATCATGTCACTGTGTGTTACCAGCCCAGAGATCTGACCAGTCTCCTTCCCACACTCTCTGGTGTATCTCATACATCAGGAGCCATCAGCCCCTATTAAACTCCTGCTCTCCCCTCACATCATGTCACTGTGTTACCAGCCCAGAGATCTGACCAGTCTCCTCCCCACTCTCTCTGGTGTATCTCATACATCAGGATCCATCAGCACCTATTATACTCCTGCTCTCCCCCTCACATCATGTCACTGTGTGTTACCAGCCCAGAGATCTGACCAGTCTCCTCCTCACACTCTCTGGTGTATCTCATACATCAGGAGCCATCAGCTCCTATTATACGCCTGCTCCCCCCTTCACATCATGCCACTGTGTGTTACCAGACCAGATATCTGACCAGTCTCCTTCCCACACACTCTGGTGTATCTCATACTTCAGTAGCCATCAGCCCCTATTATACTCCTGCTCTCCCCCTCACATCATGTCACTGTGTGTTACCAGCCCAGAGATCTGACCAGTCTCCTTCCCACACTCTCTGGTGTATCTCATACATCAGGAGCCATCAGCCCCTATTAAACTCCTGCTCTCCCCTCACATCATGTCTCTGTGTTACCAGCCCAGAGATCTGACCAGTCTCCTCCCCACTCTCTCTGGTGTATCTCAGACATCAGGAGCCATCAGCCCTTATTATACTCCTGCTCTCCCCCTCACATCATGTCACTGTGTGTTACCAGCCCAGAGATCTGACCAGTCTCCTCCCCACACTCTCTGGTGTATCTCATACATCAGGAGCCATCAGCCCCTATTATACTCCTGCTCTCCCCCTCACATCATGTCACTGTGTGTTACCAGCCCAGAGATCTGACCAGTCTCCTCCCCACACTCTCTGGTGTATCTCATACATCAGCAGCCATCAGCCCTTATTATACTCCTGCTCTCCCTCTCACAACATGTCACTGTGTCACAAGCCCTGAGATCTGACTTATCTCCTCCCCACACTATCTGGTGTATCTCATACATCATGAGCCATCAGCCCCTATTATACTCCTGCTCTCCCTCATACATCATGTCACTGTGTCCCAAGCCCAGAGATCTGACCAGTCTCCTCCCCACACTATCTGGTGTATCTCATACATCATGAGCCATCAGCCCCTATTATGCTCCTGCTCTCCCCCTCACATCATGTCACTATGTGTTACCAGCTCAGAGATCTGACCAGTCTCCTCCCCACACTCTCTGGTGTATCATACATCATGAGCCATCAGCCCCTATTATGCTCCTGCTCTCCCCCTCACATCATGTCACTATGTGTTACCAGCCCAGAGATCTGACCAGTCTCCTCCCCACACTCTCTGGTGTATCTCTTACATCAGCAGCCATCAGCCTCTATTTATCTAACGTCCTAGTGGATGCTGGGGACTCCGTAAGGACCATGGGGAATAGACGGGCTCCGCAGGAGACTGGGCACTCTAAAGAAAGATTAGGTACTATGTGGTGTGCACTGGCTCCTCCCTCTATGCCCCTCCTCCAGACCTCAGTTAGAATCTGTTCCCGGCCAGAGCTGGGTGCTCCTAGGAGGCTCTCCTGAGCCTGCTAGAAAAAGAAAGTATTTGTTAGGTTTTTTTATTTTCAGTGAGCTTCTGCTGGCAACGGACTCACTGCTACGTGGGACTGAGGGGAGAGAAGCGAACCTACCTAATTGCAGCTAGGTTACGCTTCTTAGGCTACTGGACACCATTAGCACCAGAGGGATCGAACACAGGTACCATACCTCGATCGTCCGTTCCCGGAGCCGCGCCGCCGTCCTCCTCGCAGAGCCAGAAGTTCTTAAGACCAGGAGAAGCAAGAAGACATTGAAATCGGCGGCATGAAGACTCCTGTCTTTACATAAGGTAGCGCACAGCACCGCAACTGTGCGCCATTGCTCCCACTACACACCACACACTCCGGTCACTGTAGGGTGCAGGGCGCTGGGGGGGGGGGGGGGCGCCCTGGGCAGCAATTTCAATACCGTTTGGGCAAAAATTAGCATATATACAGTCCCAGACTGTATATATGTAAAATCCCCGCCATTTTTTTTATACAGAACGGCGGGACAGAAGCCAGCCGCCAAGGGGGCGAAGCTTCTTCCTCAGCACTAACCAGCGCCATTTTTCTTCACAGCTCCGCTGGAAGCAGCTCCCCAGGCTCTCCCCTGCAGTATACAGGTACAACAAGTGCAAAAGAGAGGGGGGGGCACATAAATTTATTTTTTTCTGCTCTGAGGGAGTTAGGGGGGATGGTTACTGGTCTCTTCTGGCGTCAGAGCCGCTTCCCCGCTGCAGGACCACAGTCCTGAGAGGTTGTTGGTACCACAGGGGATTGCGCATTTGCAAATGCAATCGCAGCACGCCGCACACCCCTAACAATGCCGGGAGGTGAGAAGAGTGGTGAGTACAAACCGGGGGACCCGCAAGGGCGCGATCGCAGGGGCGGAATATGGATGCTCTACGGAGGGATCCGCTATGGCGCCCCTGTGTACACTGGCAGCGTTGTTGGAAACAGGCATTTATGTTACTTTTTACACCTGTTTGGAGACATTGCCAGTATAAATATCTGTAGAGCTCCGACGCCATTACAGGGGGCGGAGCTTCCTCAGAGCGGGACCAGTTTCGGTATGGCTGGGCTGCTTCAGGTCGGCACACCCTAACACTTTATTAACACTTATGAGTTTCCCTATCACTTTGTATATATTTTTGTATTATTTTAATCACACCACTTACCTAGCACTTCTGTGCTTCTTATTAACCCTATTAACTCTCACCTGTGTGCTGACCTGGGGTAGCCGACCTGTGCCGACGTTATGGGGTCCTGTACCCCGGACCCATACCTAGTATTAGGGACCCCCAGTAACGGAGAAGCCTTGTCGATCGGCCTGGGGGCTTAACCCTATATCTGCAGATATACGTAACCAAGATCTCCGTATTATCTGACTATTATGTAGGAATATTATTCACTCGGTGTGCATTAGGGAACCATTGTTTTTTCCTACACAGAATTACCCCTCCCTTTTAGCACCTGAGTGACATCACTATCTGATTGAGCAGTTCACCATTTTTTGCATTGTATTGAGAGGCATGAATGGGTCAGCATTAGGAGGGATTGCTGACTCTAGACTGCCATAGGGGGATGTCAGGGGTATCCCCAGGTAAGCTGGCTCTCAGATGCTGTAGGAGCCATTACCATGTGGCCTTACACTGGGAATTCAACCCAGACATATTTGTAATTATTTATGGGGTGGGTGTGGGGTGTGGTGGCCCCTGTGTCGGTATGGCTGGGCTGCTTCAGGTCGGCACACCCTAACACTTTATTAACACTTATGAGTTTCCCTATCACTTTGTATATATTTTTGTATTATTTTAATCACACCACTTACCTAGCACTTCTGTGCTTCTTATTAACCCTATTAACTCTCACCTGTGTGCTGACCTGGGGTAGCCGACCTGTGCCGACGTTATGGGGTCCTGTACCCCGGACCCATACCTAGTATTAGGGACCCCCAGTGACGGAGAAGCCTTGTCGATCGGCCTGGGGGCTTAACCCTATATCTGCAGATATACGCAACCAAGATCTCCGTATTATCTGACTATTATGTAGGAATATTATTCACTCAGTGTGCATTAGGGAACCATTGTTTTTTCCTACACAGAATTACCCCTCCCTTTTAGCACCTGAGTGACATCACTATCTGATTGAGCAGTTCACCATTTTTTGCATAGCTTCAGACTTACTCGGCATCTGCGATCAGTTCAGTGCTTGTCGTTCCTGGTTTGACGTCACAAACACACCCAGCGTTCGCCCAGACACTCCTCCGTTTCTCCGGCCACTCCTGCGTTTTTTCCAGAAACGGTAGCGTTTTTTCCCACACGCCCATAAAACGGCCTGTTTCCGCCCAGTGACACCCATTTCCTGTCAATCACACTACGATCGCCTGAGCGAAGAAAAAGCCGTGAATAAAAATCCTAACTTCATAGCAAATTTACTTGGCGCAGTCGCAGTGCGGACATTGCGCATGCGCACTAAGCGGAAAATCGCTGCGATGCAATGAAATTTACCGAGCGAACAACTCGGAATGAGGGCCTCAAATCTCTGTACACAGCTGCTGGGGTGGCTCAAAGGCCCACTATTGCTTGTGCGTGGATATCTAGGGCCATTGCAAAATAGTCTGGTAACCTAATTGATTATTTAGATTCTCTGCATAGGAGTGAAATTGAATTACTCTTGCATTACATTCAGGACTCTGCAAACTTTATGGTGGAGGCTGTGAAGGAAATTGGCCTGCTCAACACACATGTTACGGCCATGGCAGTGTCAGCACGTAGAGGCTTATGGCTACGCCAATGGACTGCGGATGCGGATTCCAGGAAAGACATGGAGGGCCTGCCCTTTACAGGTGAGGCCTTGTTCGGAGATGAACTGAATACGTGGATATCCAAGGCGACTGCGGGTAAGTCGACATATCTTCCTTCCGCAGCAACCCCGGCTATAAAATCATATTCTGCCTCTACGTTGCAGTCCTTTCGGGCAGCAACATTTAAAAACCGATCCAAAGGTTCCTCCACTGCCTTCAGAGGTGGTCGAGGAAAATCCAGAAAACCTGCAACTACAGGTTCTCAAGAATAGAGCTCAGGTTCGGCTTCCTCAAAGCCTTCAGCATAATGGTGGACCACTCTGCCTGAAGAAAAGGCAGGTGGGAGCACGTTTAAAGGATTTCAGTCATATCTGGGCAACATCATGCTTAAATCCCTGGGTCTCTGGTCTTATTGCCCAGGGATACAGACTGGATTTTCAAGAACTCCCACCTCACAGATTCTTCAAATCAGGCTTACCAGCTTCTCAGGAAGCAAGTACAATCCTGCAACAGGCAATTCAAAAGTTGGTACAGACACAGATCATAGTCCCAGTTCCACCTCAGTAACAGTACAATGGTTATTATTCCAACCTGTTCATAGTACCGAAGTTGGATGGTTCGGAAGGCCCATCTTAAACCTAAAATCTCTAAACACATATTTACGGGTATTCAAATTCAGGATGGAGTCTCTGAGAGCGGTGATCTCAAGTCTGGAGGAAGGGGAATTCCTGGTGTCTCTGGATACCAAGGATGCGTACCTTCATATTCCGATCTGGCCGCCTCATCAGGCTTATCTAAGGTTTGCAATACAGGACTGTCACTACCAGTTCCAGGCACTGCCATTTGGCCTCTCCACAGCACCGATGGTGTTCACCAAGGTCATGGCAGAGATGATGCTCCTCCTCCGCAAACAGGGAGTGAACATAATTCCATACCTGGATGATCTACTGATAAAGGCATCCTCCATGGAGAGGTTGTTACAAAGCATTGCCCTCTCAACTCAACTACTCCAGGATCATGTGTGGATTCTGAACCTTCCAAATTCACACTTGGAACCGACAAATAGTCTTCCCTTCTTGGGAATGATACTCGATACAGAAGTACAGAGGGTGTTCCTTCCATTGGAAAAGGCATTGGTGATCCAGTCAACAGTCCGGGATGTCCTGAAGCCAACTCGGATATCGGTACATCAGTGCATTCGCCTACTGGGGAAGATGGTAGCCTCCTCTGAGGCACTGCAGTACGGAATGTTTCACGCAAGGCCCTTCCAGCTGGATCTCTTGCACAAGTGGTCCGGATCGCATCTTCACATGCACCAGAGGATACGGCTGTCACCGAAAGCCAGAATTTTGCTCCTCTGGTGGCTACAGACTTCTCACCTAATCGAAGGCCGCAGGTTCGGGATTCAAAATTGGTTTCTACTAACCACATGTGCAAGCCTCAGAAGTTGGGGAGCAGTCGCCCAGGGGGAAATCTTCCAGGGAAAATGGTAAAATCAAGAAGCCATTCTTCCAATAAACATTCTGGAAATAAGGGCCATATACAGTGCCCTTCAACAAACGGCACATCTTCTTCTTCAAGATCAAGCCATTCAGGTACAGTCGGACAATGTGATGGCGGTTTCATACATAAACCGACAGGGCGGAACAAAGAGCAGAGCTGCAATGATAGAGGTAACAAGAATTCTCCTCTGGGCAGAAAAACACGCTGTGGCATTGTCGCCAATCTTCATTCCGGGAATAGACAAATGGGAAGCGGACTTCCTCAGCAGACACGACCTCCACCCAGGAGAGTGGGGCCTCCATCCTGAGGTGTTCGGAGATGTGACAAGTCGGTGGAGAATTCCTCAGATCGACTTGATGGCCTCTCGTCTCAACAAGAAGCTCAGGTGGTATTGTTCCAGGTTGAGGGACCCACAAGCAGTGGCGGTGGACGCGCTAGTGACTCCATGGGTTTACCAGACAGTGTATGTGTTCCCTCCACTTCTGCTCATCCCAAGAATTCTCAAAACAATCAAAAAGACAAGGATTCAGGCAATCCTCATTGCTCCAGACTGGCAAAGAAGGGCTTGGTACGCGGATCTACTGGAGTTGCTCCTAGAGGATTTATGGCCTCTACTTCTTTGCGCGGACCTTCTGCAACAGGGGCCATTCATCTATCAAGACTTACCACGACTACGTTTGACGGCATGGAAGTTGAGCATCAGATTCTAGCCCGGAAAGTGATCCCATACAGCATTTTTCCAACCCAGGAAGGAAGTAACGTCTTTGCATTACCATCTTATTTGGAAAATATGTGTCTTGGTGTGAATCCAAGCAGTTTCCCGCAGTGGAGTTTCAACTGGTATGTTTACTTCTCTTTCTGCAAGCAGGTGTGGATGTGGGCCTTTGCCTGGGCTATATAAAAGTCCAGATTTCAGCCTTGTCCATTTTCTTCCAGAAACAATTGGCTGCCCTCCAAGACGTTCTTAAAAGGGGTTCTGCACTTCCAACCGCCCTTTGTTCCTCCTACGGCACCTTGGGATCTCAACATGGTGTTGCAGTTCCTGCAATCAGATTGGTTTGAGCCTTTACAGGAGGTGGAGGTAAAGTTTCTTACGTGAAACACCGTCACACTGTTGGCCTTCGCGTCAGCAAGACGTCTGTCGGAGTTAAGGGTGTTGTCTCACAAGAGCCCTACTTAATATTCCATGAGGATAGAGCTGAACTCAGAACGCGTCAGCAATTTATTCCTAAGGTTGTGTCGCCTTTTCATATCAACCAACCTATTGTGGTGCCAGTGGCTACTAACACCTCGGCTACTTCAAGGGCCTTGGATGTTGTGAGGGCCTTGAAGGTGTATGTAAAGCGAACAGCTCATCACAGGAAATCGGATGCGCTGTTTGTGCTTTATGGTCCCAATAAGATTGGGTGTCTAAGCAGACAATTGCTCGCTGGATCAGGCTAACTATCCAGCATGCTTATTCCATGGCAGGATTGCCGGTTCCAAGATCTGTACAGGCCCACTCTACTCGTTCAGTGGGTTCTTCCTGGGCGGCTGCCCGGGGTGTCTCAGCTTTACAACTTTGCTAAGCGGCTACCTGGTCAGGTTCGAACATGTTTGCTAAGTTCTACAAGTTTGATACTTTGGCCTCCGAGGACCTTCATTTTGGTCACTCTGTTCTACAGGAACCTCAGCACTCTCTCACCCGGTTTGGGAGCTTTGGTACATCCCCATGGTACTGAATGGACCCCAGTATCCTCTAGGACGTAAGAGAAACTAGGGCTTTCCTCTTGTTATGTGTGTCCTGGTTCGAATCTCACCACTGTCCTTGTATATCCTACTCTCGAAGTATGTCTGTCTCTTCGGGCACACTTTCTAGACTGAGTCTGGTAGGAGGGGCATAGAGGGAGGAGCTAGCCCACACTATTAAATTCTTAAAGTGCCCTTCGCTCCTAGTGGACCTGTCTATACCCCATGGTACAAAATGGAACCCCAGTATCCTCTACGGACTACGAGAAAAGGATTTATCGGTAGGTAATAAAAATCCTATAGCTGGTGTATCACAAAGACCTGTGATAGCGGGTTGTTGGATGACACATGCCATTCACACATGGGCGGCTCAAATTCAAGAGGTCCTTGTGGGAGATACGTCCCTGGTGACTACGGTGACTCTCATCAGGGACAGTGCACGCGTCTTGTGTGACTCTCTCAAGGAGATAGGCGCTATTAATGCTAGGACTACTGCCACGGCAGTGTTGATACGCAGAGCTTTATGGTTGCGTCAGTGGATAGCAGACGCAGATTCCAAGCGCAGTGTGGAGTCTCTTCCTTTCTCAGGGGAGTGGCTATTTGGGGTTGCATTGGATACGTGAATTTCAAAGGTTACACGCTAAATGATAATTACTTAGTTCAATTAATCAAAGAACCAACTAGGTACAATGCAATATTAGACTTGGTATTAACTAACAGTGGGGAATTGGTATCAAATATTATAGTAGGGGAGCCCATAGGTAACAGCGACCACAATATGGTCACATTCAATATCCGTTTTAATAAGCAGTCCTATACTGGCTCAACTAGGACTCTAAACTTTAGCAAAGCCAACTTTGACATGATGAAGGAAGCGTTAAAGGACATTGAATGGGAAATTCTGTCCTACAGATAAATGGGATGTATTAAAATCACTGCTAATTAATAATACTTGTAAATTTATTCCCACCAGCAGCAAAAAAATGAATAAAAATCCCAAACCAATGTGGTTTAACACAAATATAAAGGAATTAATGGACAAAAAAAGACGAGCATTTAAAAAAATACAAATCTGAGGGGGATGCGGAGTCATTCCAGCACTATAAGGACTCTAACAAAATATGCAAAAAAGGAATAAGAGCGGCTAAGTTAGAAACTGAAAAACTAGTAGCAACGGAAAGCAAAGCGAATCCCCCCAAAAAAATTTAAGTACGCCAACAACAGGAGACAAAAGAAAGAGAGTATAGGCCCTTTAAAGGACAAGAGTTGAGTCTTAATCAAAAATGATAATGACATAGCAATCAAACTAAACAAGTTTTTTTCAATGGTATTTACCAGTGAGGACCAAATGCTGAGTCTAACACAACATCTCAACAAAGATAATGTCCCACTGCTAAATGCTTATTTATGTGAGGAGGTAGTCTGTGAAAAGATAAAGATTAATAAGTCACCGGGTCCCGATTGAATTCACCCGATAATTTTTATGGAGTTGCACGCTGAACTAGCAAGACCTCTATATTTGATCTTCATGGATTTGGTTACATCGGGTATGGTTCCCAAAAACTGGCTTATAGCGGAGGTAGTGCCGATATTCAAAAAGGGGAGCAAAGTTGAACCAGGTAATTATAGACCAGTTAGTCTTACATCTATAGTGGGGAAAGTATTGGAAGGTATTCTAAGGGATGGTATTCAAAAGCTCCTTGAAGCAAATAAGGTCATTAAAAGGAACCAACATGGATTTGTGAAGGACAGATCATGTCAAACCAACTTACTTGGCTTTTATGAAACAGTAAGTGCGAACCTTGATCAGGGTAAGGAGGTGGATGTAATATTTTTAGACTTTGCCAAAGCTTTCGACACTGTACCTCACATGCGTCTTATCTACAAGCTACAAGAAATAGGGATAGGGAGCACAATATGCACTTGGGTCAGTAATTGGTTAGACAATAGGGAGCAGCGCATTGTGGTCAATGGATCATTTTCAAATTGGACTAAAGTACTAAGTGGTGTGCCACAATGGTCTGTACTAGGACCACTTTTATTCAACAATTTCATTAATGACCTAACAGTAGGTCTAGGGAGCATGGTATCAATTTTCGCAGACGATACCAAATTGTGTAAGGTTATAAATACGGAGGGGGATGCTGAGTCTCTTCAGAACGACTTAACTAAACTGGAAACATGGGCAGCAAAATGGAGAATGAGATTCAACACAGACAAGTGTAAGGTAATGCACTGTGGGGGCAAGACCAGAAATTACACCTCTATACTAAATGGGGTAATATTAGGGGATTCTGTACTGGAAAAAGACTTAGGAGATAACAAATTAAGCCGCAGTACCCAAAGTAGGAGTGCAGCAAAGAAGACTAATAAGATTTCTCTTTCGTCCTAGAGCAGTGATGGCTAACCTTGACACTCCAGCTGTTGTTGAACTACACATCCCAGCATGCCGTGCATCAGTTTTAGCATGGCCAAATAGCAAAACTGTAGCAGGGCATGCTGGGATGTGTAGTTCAACAAAAACTGGAGTGTCAAGGTTAGCCATCACTGTCCTAGAGGATGCTGGGGTCATCAATAGAACCATGTGGTATAGACGGGATCCGCAGGAGACATGGGCACTTTAAGACTTTAAACAGGGCGTGAACTGGCTCCTCCCTCTATGCCCCTCCTCCAGACCTCAGTTTAGAAATGTGCCCAGGGAGACTGGTCACGTATCTTGGGAGCTCTACAGAGCTCTCTGGTAAAAGACTTATGTTAAGTTTTTTATTTTCAGGAAGGCTGCTGGTAACAGCCTCCCTACTTTGTGGGACTTAGGGGAGAGAAGCATGACCCACTTCTGTGAGTTCCAAGGCTCTGCTTCTGCTGACAGGACGCTCCGCACCTAAAGGGTGTTGATCGCCGGGTAAGCTCAGATGCTCGCTCCCACAGCCTGCCGTCACCCCCTTTCAGAGCCAGAAGACAGGTGAGTAACCGAAGACAAGAAGACTTCAGTTCGGCAGACGGCATTACAGAGGTACCACGCGGCAGCGCGCCATGCTCCCACAGACAGCACTACGGGTGCAGGGCGCTGGGGGGGAGAGCCCTGGGCAGCATTATATTATTATCCTCTATAGTGAACACTGGCAATATAGGACATTTATGTCCACAAAATACCCCCGCCAGTATATGTAAAAAAGCGGGAAGAAGCACGCCATTACGGGGGCGGAGCTTTTTCTCAGCTCACTCTCTGCCCGGCGCCATTTCCTCTCCTACGGCTGTAGAGACGCTGGCCCTCCACACCGCTGCATACAAGTATCAGGGTGCTAAAAAAACAGTGGGGGCACACTTATTTGATATATGTTGATATGTATATGCATAGCGCTGCAGTCTGAGGCAGTTTTCTGATGTCTCAGTGCTGTTCAGCAGCGCGGGGCTGTGAGCTGGCATACTCCCACTGTGTCTCTCTGACTGACTTCTATAGGTCTGTCCCCTATAGCTCAGTGTGTTTGGAGGTGTTTTTACATGTGTGGTGAAAAATGTCTGAGGTTGAATGCTCTTCCCAGGAAGAGCCTGTACTGGGAGCACAGATAACATTGGGGGTGGCCCCGTCGGCACAGCCGACTCCTGACTGGGCTAATAATGTAATGAATGCTTTAAATGTGAATATGGCTCTTATTAATAAGAGGTTGGATAAGGCTGAGGCTCAGTCCCAAGCTTATAAAAATCGGTGGATGATGTTTTATCTCAGGTACAGGACTCTGCGGGGTCACATAAGCGTTCATTTGACCAGTTAGCTGATACCAATACCGACACGGATACTGACTCCAGTGTCGATTATGCTGATTCCAGATTGGATCCAAAATTAGCTAAGAGCATTCAGTACATGATTGTTGCTGTTAGAGATATTTTACATATAAAAGATGACCCGACTGTTCCTGATACTAGGGTCTGTATGTATAAGGGGAAGAAAATTGAGGTAACGTTTCCCCCTTCTCATGAACTGAACGCTCTTTTTGAGAATATATGGGACACTCCTGACAAGAAATTTCAGATTCCCAAAAGAATTCCAGTGGCATATCCGTTCCCCACTGCTAATCGGGAAAAATGGGAGTCAGTCCCCATGGTCGATAAGGCCCTGTCGTGTTTATCAAAACAGGTGGCTTTACCGTCCTCTGGTACAACGACCCTTAAAGACCCTGCGGATCGTAAGCAGGAAGCTACTCTTAAATCCATCTATGCGACCACGGGTACACAACTCAGGCCGGTCATTGCTTCTGCGTGGGTCAGTAGTGCTATTGAGAAATGGGCAGATTCCTTGTTAACGGATATAGATACCCTAGACAGAAACAGCATAATGCTGACGCTGGGTTACATCAAGGACGCTGGGAGCAAAAGCCAATGCAATGGCGGTAGCTGCTAGGCGAGCATTGTGGATTCACCAGTGGAATGCGGATTCTGATTCCAAAAGAAATATGGAATCTATGCCTTATAAAGGAGGTGCGTTGTTTGGGGACGGCCTTACAGACCTCGTCTCTACAGCTACCGCTGGAAAATCGTCATTTTTACCTTATGTTCCCCCAAAACATAAGAAAACGCATCATTATCAAATGCAGTCCTTTCGGCCCAGTAGATACCGAAGAGGACGAGGCTCTGCCTTCCATGCTGCTAGAGGCAGGGAAAGAGGTAAAAGAAACCCAGGCTTCTCTGCCTCCCAAGAACAGAAGTCCTCCCCGGCTTCTGCCAAGTCCACCGCATGACGCCGGGGCTCCCCTGCTGGAGTCCTCGCCGGTGGGGGCACGTCTCAAGCTCATCAGCCAGGTCTGGGTTCGCTCGGGCCTGGACCCTTGGATTTAAAAAATTGTCACAAGGGTACAAAATAGAGGCCCTCATTCCGAGTTGTTCGCTCGCAAGGCGATTTCAGCAGAGTTACACACGCTAAGCCGCCGCCTACTGGGAGTGAATCTAAACATCTTAAATGTGCGACCGATGTATTCGCATTATTGCGATCAAAACCGAGTTAGCAGTTTTAGAGTAACTCCAGACTTACTCTGCCTGTGCGTTCAATTCAGTGCTTTTCGGTCCCGGCTGACGTCATAAACACACCCAGCGTTCGCCCAAGCACTCCCACCGTTTCTCCAGACACGCCTGCGTTTTTTCCGGAAACGGTAGCGTTTCCAGCCACACGCCCCTAAAACGCCGTACATCCGCCCAGTAACACCCATTTCCTGTCAATCACAATGCGTTCTCCGGAGCGACGAAAAAGCCGTGAGTAAAATTACTTTCTTCATAGTAAAGTTACTTGGCGCATGCGCAGTGCGAACATTACGCATGCGCACTAAGAGAATTCTCACTGCGATGCGATGAAAAATACAGAGCGAACAACTCGGAATGAGGGCCAGAGTTTCAAGATGTTCCTCCTCGACGATTTTTCAAATCAGCCGTGCCAGCTTCTCTGCCCAGCAGAGAGGTAGTGTGCGACGCAATACAAACATTGTGTCAGAACCAGGTCATTATCACGATTCCCCCTGCGTAACAGGGAGAAGGCTTTTATTCCAGCCTATTGGTGGTTCCGAAGCCGGATGGCTCGGTCAGACCGATCCTCAACCTAAAAGACCTAAATTTCTTTCTGCAGAAATTCAAATTCAAGATGGAGTCTCTCCGAGCGGTGATATCCAGTCTGGAGGAAGGGGACTTTATGGTCTCCTTGGACATAAAGGATGCCTACCTACATGTTCCCATTTATCCTCCTCATCAGGCCTTCCTGCGCTTTGCGGTTCAGGATTGTCATTACCAATTTCAGACGTTGCCGTTTGGGCTGTCCATGGCTCCGAGGATTTTCACCAAAGTGATGGCGGAGATGATGATTCTTCTTCGCATGCAAGGTGTTATGATTATCTTATACTTGGACGATCTCCTGATAAAAGCCAGATGCAGGGACAAGTTGTTACAGAACATTGCACTGTCCCTGAAGGTGTTGCAACAACATGGCTGGCTCCTCAACCTGCTGAAATCTCAGTTGATCCCTACGACCCGCCTGTCGTTTCTGGGGATGAATCAGGACACAGAACTACAGAGAGTTTTTCTTCCGGAAGAAAAAGCTCGGGAACAAATCTTAAAACCAACCAGAGTTCAATCCATCAATGCACTCGCTTGATGGGAAAGATGGTGGCGGCCTACGAGGTCATTCAGTTTGGCAGATTCCATGCCAGAGTATTCCAGTGGGACCTGTTGGACAAGTGGTCCGGTTCCCACCTACACATGCAACGGACGATAGTCCTGTCCTCAAAGACAAGGATATCACTGCTGTGGTGGCTGCACAGTTCTCACCTCCTTGAGGGACGCAGGTTCGGTATTCAGGATTGGATTCTAGTGACCACGGATGCAAGTCCCCGGGGTTGGGGTGCAAGGAAGATGGTCAAGTCAGGAGACTTGTCTCCACATAAACGTTCTGGAATTAAGGGCCATTTACAACGGCCTTCTACAAACGGGACGCCTTCTTCAAAGTCGACCCGTCCTCATCCAGTCGGAGAATGTAACAGCAGTAGCTTACATCAACAGCCAGGGCGGAACAAAAAGCAGAGCAGCAATGGCAGAAGCCACAAGGATTCTCCGCTGGGCGGAGAAACATCTAAGGGCTCTGTCAGCTATCTTCATTCCAGGAGTGGACAACTGGGAAGCAGACTTCCTCAGCAGACACGATCTCCATCCAGGAGAGTGGGGACTTCATCCAGAAGTCTTCACAGAAGTGACAAGTCACTGGGGTACTCCCCAAGTAGACATGATGGTGTCTATTCTCAACAAGAAACTCCAAAATTATTGCGCCAGGTCAAGGGACCCTCAAGCCATAGCGGTGGACGCTCTGGTGACACCGTGGGTGTTTCAGTCGGTATGTGTTCCCTCCACTTCCGAGAGTGTTAAAAACTATAAGAAGAAGAAAGGTTCCGACGATCCTCATTGTTCCAGATTGGCCAAGGAGGGCTTGGTATCCCGATCTTCAGGATTTACGCATAGGAAATCCCTGGCTGCTTCCTCTACGAGAGGACCTGTTACAGCAGGGGCCGTGTCAGTATCAAGATTTACTGCGGCTACGTTTGACGTCATGGCGGTTGAACGCCAGATTCTAGCCCAGAAGGGTATTCCCAGTGAAGTCATTCCCACTCTTATTCAGGCTAGAAAGGATGTTACGGCAAAACACTATCACCACATTTGGAGGAAATATATTTCCTGGTGCGAGTCCAAGCATGCTCCTGTGGAAATTTTTTAACTTGGACGTTTTCTCCACTTTTTACAAGCTGGAGTGGATGCGGGCCTTAAATTAGGATCTATTAAAGTACAGATTTCTGCATGGTCAGTTTTCTTTCAGAAACAATTGGCCTCACTTCCTGAGGTGCAAACGTTTGTAAAGGGGGTGTTACACATCCAACCTCCTTTTGTGCCTCCTGTGGCACCTTGGGACCTTAACGTGATGTTATAGTTCCTTCAATCTCACTGGTTTGAACCTTTTTCAAAAGGTGGATTTGAAATTCCTCACTTGGAAAGTGGTCATTTTATTGGCCTTGGCATCTGCACGGCGGGTGTCCGAATTGGCAGCCTAGTCTCACAAGAGCCCTTATTTGATCTTCCATGAAGATAGAGCAGAGTTGAGAACTCGTCAACAGTTTTTGCCGAAGGCGGTTTCTTCTTTTCATATAAACCAACCTAATGTCCGTCTCCCTCGGCACAGTTCCTATAACTGAGGTCTGGTGGAGGGGCATAGAGGGAGGAGCCAGTTCACGCCCTTATTAAAGTCTTAAAGTGCCCATTTCTCCTGTGGATCCTGTCTATACCCCATGGCTCTATTGATGACCCCAGCATCCTCTACGGTACTCAGAGAAAAGGATTTACCGGTAGGTATTAAAATCCTATTATTTATTAGTGCGCAAGCAGGACAGCATTTTCTCTTCTTTGGTGTTTTATTATTACAACCATGTCACCTCTAGTAATCCCACATGAGCGTCCATGTCACCTCTAGTAATCCCACACGAGCGTCCATGTCTCCTCCAGTAATCCCACACGAGCGTCCATGTCTCCTCTAGTAATCCCACATGAGCATCTGTCTCACCTCTACTAATCCCACATGAGCGGCCATGTCACCTCTAGTAATCCCACATGAGCGTCCATGCCACCTGTAGTAATCCCACGAGCATCAGTGTCACCTCTAGTAATCCCACATGAGCGTCCATGTCACCTCTAGTAATCCCACATGAGCATCTGTCTCACCTCTACTAATCCCACATGAGCGTCCATGTCACCTCTAGTAATCCCACATGAGCGTCCATGTCACCTCTAGTAATCCCACATGAGCGTCCATGTCACCTCTAGTAATTCCACATGAGCGTCCATGTCACCTCTAGTAATCCCACATGAGCATCCATGTCACCTCTAGTAATCCCACATGAGCGTCCATGTCACCTCTAGTAATTCCACATGAGCGTCCATGTCACCTCTAGTAATCCCACATGAGCGTCCATGTCACCTCTAGTAATCCCACATGAGCGGCCATGTCACCTCTAGTAATCCCACATGAGCATCTGTCTCACCTCTACTAATCCCACATGAGCGTCCATGTCACCTCTAGTAATCCCACATGAGCGTCCATGTCACCTCTAATAATCCCACATGAGCGTCCATGTCACCTCTAGTAATTCCACATGAGCGTCCATGTCACCTCTAGTAATCCCACATGAGCATCCATGTCACCTCTAGTAATCCCACATGAGCATCCATGTCACCTCTAGTAATCCAACATGAGCGTCCATGTCACCTCTAGCAATCCCACATGAGCGTCCATGTCACCTCTAGTAATCCCACATGAGCGTCCATGTCTCCTCCAGTAATCCCACACGAGCTTCCATGTCTCCTCCAGTAATCCCACACGAGCGTCCATGTCTCCTCCAGTAATCCCACACGAGCGTCCATGTCTCCTCCAGTAATCCCACATGAGCATCTATCTCACCTCTACTAATCCCACATGAGCGTCCATGTTGCCTCTAGTAATCCCACATGAGCATCCAGGTCACCTCTAGTAATCCCACATGAGCGTCCATGTCACTTCTAGTAATCCCACATGAGCATCAGTTTCACCTCTAGTAATCCCACATGAGCGTCCATGTCACCTCTAGTAATCCCACATGAGCGTCCATGTCGCCTCTAGTAATCCCACATGAGCGTCCATGTCGCCTCTAGTAATCCCACATGAGCGTTCAGTGTTGATCAAGCTCCATTCTAAGCATCCTATCTTTTTTTTTTTTTAATACACATAAAAGCAATGATTACAGGTAAAACATGTCAGTTATAGAATGATATATTGTATCCTGTAACACCCTGGGTCTTGTCTACTCATTATATATATTAATGTATTTTATTTCCAGCAGATGGACACACAAGCAGGAATATCTCAGAAGGACATCTAATGTTATCCCCGGATTGTGACATAAAAGATAATGACAGTATACAGGATTCTCCAGGAGATAATCCCATTACCCCAATTATACATCCAGCTCTATCAGCTGATCCCTCTGATCCTGGGAAATGTTCTCCTGATCACTCTGATATTGGTGCATCTGTTACAGCTCTGAGAGTAGATACAGTGTTTCCATGTTCTATAGATGCCAAATGTTTTACACAGAACACAAAGCTTATTACCCATCATCCAGCTAAAGCAGGTGAGAGGCCACTGATATGTTCTGAGTGTGGGAAATGTTTTGCATGCAACTCAAATCTTGCTACACATCAGAGAAGTCACTCAGGTGAGAATCCGTTTTCCTGTTCTGAGTGTGGGAAATGTTTTGCATTCAAATCACATTTTGTTACTCATCAGCATACTCACACAGGTGAGAAGCCGTATTCCTGTTCTGAGTGTGGGAAATGTTTTACACAGAAATCAGCTCTTGTTACACATCAGAGAAGTCACACAGGTGAGAAGCCGTATTTCTGTTCTGAGTGTGGGAAATGTTTCGCAGTTAAATCAGAACTTGTTACACATCAGAGAAGTCACACAGGTGAGAAGCCGTTTTCCTGTTCTGAGTGTGGGAAATGTTTTACACAGAAATCAGCTCTTGTTACACATCAGAGAAGTCACACAGGTGAGAAGCCGTATTCCTGTTCTGAGTGTGGTAAATGTTTTGCACAGAAACCAAATCTTGTTAGACATCAGAGAAGTCACACAGGTGAGAAGCCGTATTTCTGTTCTGAGTGTGGGAAATGTTTTACACAGAAATCAGCTCTTGTTACACATCAGAGAAGTCACACAGGTGAGAAGCCATTTTCCTGTTCTGAGTGTGGTAAATGTTTTGCACAGAAATCACATTTTGTTATTCATCAGCATACTCACACAGGTGAGAAGCCGTTTTCCTGTTCTGAGTGTGGGAAATGTTTTGCATGGAAATCACAACTTGTTACACATCAGCGATTTCACAGGTGAGAAGCCATTTTCATGCTGTGAGAGAAATAAATCCGCTCTTGTTGAACATATTAGACATTACCCAAATACGGAACTATTTACCGTATATACTCGAGTATAAGTCGACCCGAATATAAGCCGAGGCACCTAATTCTACCACAAAAACCTGGGAAAACTTATTGACTCGAGTATAAGCCTAGGGTGGGAAATGCAGCTCTAGCCGTACACAGCCCTCAGTGCCAGATATGCCCTCATAGTGCCAGATATGCCCCCACAGTGCTGCCAGATATGCCCCCACAGTGCTGCCAGATATGCCCCCACAGTGCTGCCAGATATGCCCCCACAGTGCTGCCAGATATGCCCCCACAGTGCTGCCAGACATGCCCCCACAGTGCTGCCAGACATGCCCCCACAGTGCTGCCAGTTATGCCCCCACAGTGCTGCCAGACATGCCCCCACAGTGCTGCCAGACATGCCCCCACAGTGCTGCCAGACATGCCCCCACAGTGCTGCCAGTTATGCCCCCACAGTGCTGCCAGATATGCCCCCACAGTGCTGCCAGATATGCCCCCACAGTGCTGCCAGATATGCCCCCACAGTGCTGCCAGTTATGCCCCCACAGTGCTGCCAGATATGCCCCCACAGTGCTGCCAGTTATGCCCCCACAGTGCTGCCAGGTATGCCCCACAGTATTGTTACTTACCCCTCCATCGATCCCGCGCTGTCTTCTGGAGGGACACGGAGCGCGCACAGCACGCGCCTCTCCTGTGTTCCCTCCTGCATCTTCGGCGGCCGCGGCGGGTCTATTAAAGGAAGTACCAGTTCGTGATCAGAGGTCACGAACGGGTACTTCCTGTAATAGAACCGCCGCTGCTGCCGCCGGAGATGCAGGAGGGACACAGGAGAGCCGCGCGCTGTGCGCGCTCCGTGTCCCTCCTTCACAGTTCACACTGCTCTGCCTGTCACACTCACTGACTCGAGTATAAGCCGAGGTGGCTTTTTCAGCACAAAAAAAAGTGCTGAAAAAGTCGGCTTATACTCGAGTATATACGGTACATCTTCTGGAGTATAATTATCACTGTCATGCAATGTTCCTCAAGGGTCAACCTTATCTCCTATGCTTTATGCAATATAAATGCTACCACTGGGTGATATAATCAGACATCATGGCCTGGTCTACCACTGTTATGCTGATTACCTGCTTTTTGCTCCATGTATTGAGAACCGAATACCAATCCTAAATGGTTGTCTAGCTGAGCGCCAGGGGTGGATGATGCCAGTTGGCTGTGACTCAGTCTTTGTGAAACATAATAGAAGCTCACCAGCAAATGACAAGACTACAGCTTTACCAACCATCTGGATTTATGCTTTGGTGTTCAGAATTGAAAATACTGAACATGTGCTGAATCTTTGTGTTGTCCTGGTATGTGGCTGACACAGACATCAGGTATCTGCCACATACAAATCCTCATTCTTCCATCTATGGACCATAGCCAGAATCAAGCACTTGATTCCCTCAGAAGTTCATAGACTACTGCAATGCCATCTACCTGGGTCACCCAGCAAAAGAATTACAGAGCTTGCAGCTAGTACAGAATGCAGCAGCCAAGCTGTTACCTAACCAGCCCCTTCCTGCCTCATAACACCCATTCTCTACTCCCTTCACTGGCTGCCTGTAAGATGACAAATCTATTTCATAATTGGCTAACTGACTTTCCCAGCTCAACATTACATGGTCCAAGGTACTAGAAGCAGCTTCTGCCTCCTTACTGCCCTGCTTGCTTGCTTCTACAGATGGACTGTTACCAGCAGTACCAAGAATCTCCTGTCATTCATTTATGGGTTGAATGTTTAGCTTTGTAGCCCTGACCATGGAACTCACTGCCTTGCACAGTCCAAGAGGCCACCACTCTAGAGACCTTCACAAGCAGACTGATGACTGTTACTCACGCTTTTCATTAATGTACCTCTATTTCTCATACGTCCTAGAGGATGCTGGGGATTCCAAAAGGACCATGGGGTATAGACTCATCCGCAGGAGCTTGGGCACACTTTAAAGACTTAAACTGGGTGTGAACTGGCTCCTCTCTCTATGCCCCTCCTCCAGACCTCAGTTAGACTTTGTGCCCAGGAGTGATGGGTCACACACTAGGGGAGCTCTACTGAGTTTCTCTGAAAGACTTTATGTTAGGTTTTTTATTTTCAGGGAGACCTGCTGGCTACAGGCTCCCTGCAGCGTGGGAGTGAGGGGGGAGAAGCAGGACCTACTTCTGTGAGTTTCAAGGCTCTGCTTCTCGGCTACTGCACACCATTAGCTCCAGAGGGTTCGATCACTTGGTGCGCCTAGCTGCTTGTTCCCGGAGCCACGCCGTCATTCCCCTCACAGAAGAAAGAAGTCGGGTGAGTATTGGAAGAAAAGAAGACTTCAGACGGCAGAAGACTTCAGTAACGGAGGTACAGTGGTAGTGCTGCTCTTCATGCTCCCACACACCAACGGCACTCACAGGGTGCAGGGCGCTGGTGGGGTGGGGGGGGTGGGGGCGAGCGCCCTGGGCGCATGTTACTGGTCTGCTTAATGTGAACAACTGGCAAAAAAAAAAAAGCATTTAGGTGCCGAGGCACCGTGGTTCATCCCCCGCCAGTATACTTTAATTATTTCCCTGCCACCGCTTATACGGGTGCAGGGCACGCGGGGGGGAGCGCCCTGGGCAGCGAGTCAGTTTTAACAGTTCTTACTCGCGCTGCCGGGGGCTCCGTATACAGACCCCCGCAGGCGCGTTATGCCGTGGTCCCCGTCGGGCGCCATGGGTACAGGGCGCCGGGAGGTGGTGGCGCCCGGGGCAGCATAGATAGTTAGAGCTCCCGGGCGCCGCACACGGGGACCCACCATGAGAGCGGCGGGTGCGCGATGCGCCCGGAACTCCCGCTTCCCGAACGTTGTCTGGGGTGCAGGGCGCACAGGGGGGCGCCCTGAGCAGCATGGTGCTGAGTGTATATATATATATACCCTATATTTAGTACTCGGCCTATTTGGTTTTCAGATCCAGGGGGGCTATAGCGCGCCGAGAGGGGCGGAGCTTAGCCTCACACACTGAGTCAGCGCCATTTTTCCCTGCTGGCCCCGCCAAGAACAAACAGTGGGGAACGCAATGTTTGGACTGTGTTGCCCTCCCAGAGGTGTAATCTCCCTGTGTATAGGGTCCCCCGGCTCAATATAGGGATATATATATATATATGATAGGGGGGGTGGGGGTTTAGCGACCAATGGTGTCTAAAATAATTTACAATTTCAGTTGAATAAATACGGTACAATTTATTATGTAAAACAATTTTTAAAAAGACAGAAACTTTTTCTAAAAAATGGGATAAAAACTATACATATAAATAGAATACCAGTTAAAAATGAATAAATAGTAAAAAGATTCCTTAACTTGGTATGTAGGTCACTGCCAGGTATCCCAACGCGTTTCGTCCTTAAGACTTCATCAAGGGGTGTTGGCAGACTGGGAACAGACCTCTATTTATACCAGTATTAGTCTGGTATCAATTATGACATCATTTCCTGTTGATGTCACATGGTCTTTTTTAACAGACTAAGAGCAAAGTATTTTACATAAGAGAGTTATATAGTAATAAAGTTTATAGGTCCTATACATAAGTTAGTTCATTTTCTAGTTGAATTGGGGTTTAGAAATGCTTTTAAAGTCTCTCAGAAGTTGCGCCGGTGTTTTCCGCCCCACTTCCGGTTTTTCGGCGTCGCGTCACTTCCGCCCCACTTCCGGTAGTCGGACTGCGCATGCGCCCGCGACCTTCAGTTCTTCTAATAGCAAGGGAGCTAGGTGTAAGGCGCTTTGTTTTCATAGCGGCGGCCATCTTTGTAGAGATTTATTGTTCATTTTCTCTATGCGGTGGCCATCTTATTGTAGAACAGCAGGATTGACATTTATGGTATTTCTTGCATAGAAATGAAATAGAAAAAGGGGAGATTAATAATGACAAATGTGCAGCGTTTCTTCTTTGAAATTAAACGACAACATGTGACCAAGATATGGGATCCATATATTTATATTAGATACATAAATAAATAAATATATATATATAAAAAGATGAATAAATATAAATAAATAATGATAGTTGATTAATTGCTGCATGTTATAGTGCAGAGTATGGCAGTGCAATCAATGTTTATTGCATATTGCATATTTTAAATAGGAGCGTTAATAAAGTAAATAAATAAATATATAAATAGTGCAGCCATTAAATAGCATAGTGCTAAAGTGCTTATTGCAAATTAACAGGAGGGCAGTGAGGGACGGGGTGGTGTTAGAGTGCCTCGTGGAGAGTGATAAAGTAGTATATCTGTTAGCTGAATGGTCAAGGTAACCGGAATTGACATGCTCATGTAGGCTATATTTACTTAGTTTGGTTACAGTACCTGATCTTCCCAGGTGGTCT
Organism: Pseudophryne corroboree; assembly: GCF_028390025.1. NCBI lineage: Eukaryota > Metazoa > Chordata > Amphibia > Anura > Myobatrachidae > Pseudophryne > Pseudophryne corroboree. The sequence goes on from NW_026967548.1 coordinate 716,037, forward strand.
CCCTGTTCTGGTACTGATCAGGCCCAACACTGCTTCGCTTCCAAGATCGGACGGGATTGGGCATGTCCAGTGTGGTTTGACTGTACGATTCACTTACCATACATGTGTCTCCGTTATTTATGATACAGCTATACACGTTGGTAAAGGACTGTGGTGGTGTGGGGTGGGCTGGGTTGGGGTTGGGTGGGGTGAGTGGGGGTTAGGTGGGGGGGGGGGGGGGTTGGGTGTGGGGGTAAGGAAGGGGGGGGGGTGATTAATGGCTACTGCAAAATGTAGATCCGACCGTATAGTCCTGATGCCAGGAGTGAGAGTCACAGGAACGGCGCGATTTCATAGTAATCGTTGAATCCCTTTGGATGGAGTGTTTGTAGTTGGAAGATCCAGTACATTTCTCTTCGTGATAGTCTGTTGGCCAGGTCGCCCCCTCTTTCACCCAGTTTCACAAGTTCAATAGCTTTGAAAGTCAATGCTTCTGGGTTCGAGTTATGTGTTGAGTTAAAGTGTCTGGATACGGCGTGTGTTTCTATTTTATTCCTTATATTGCGGACATGTTCTTGGATTCTCAATTTAAGAGGTCTTTTGGTCTTTCCCACATATTGCTTGCCGCACCCACATTCTAACAGGTAGATCACTGATTGGGTATTACAATTTATGAAGTCTTTAATTTTGTGAATTTCCCTTTTTTCCGTGTCTGTGAAGGTCTTCCTTACTGGGTGTAGGTACCTGCAGATATTACATCGACCGCACTTGTAGGAGCCAGTGCATTTTGGCATTCTTGGAACCACTTTAATATCATTCCGCAACATACTGGGGGCTAGTGTATCTTTGAGGTTTTTTGATTTTCTGAAGATAATCTCGGGGGCGAGGAGGTAGAATTTCTTTAAGTATTGGGTCCATTAGTAGGACTCCCCAATGGTTCTTGAGTGAGTCCCTGATGTTTTTTTCGTGACGGTTATATGTAGTAATAAAAGAGATGGAGTCCTTTTTTGTTTCTTTGGTCTTATATTCAAGTAATGTAGATCTTTCCAAGGCTTTTGCTTTTGTGGCAGCTTCTTCCAGAATATTCGTAGGGTACTCCTTATCTTTAAATCTGTGTTTGTATTTCTCAATTTGGGCTTCACATTCTTCTTGATTGGTACAATTTCTCTTTATTCTATTAAATTGAGAGAAGGGGATATTATTTTTCCATTTCTTTAAGTGGTTACTTCTGTAATGCAGGTAGCTATTCGTATCCACTTGTTTAATGAAGTTTTTTGTCTCAATTTTATTGTCCTTTGCTATTAGAACCAGATCAAGAAATTCAATAGACTCTTGGTTGATCTTGGATGTAAAGATGAGGTTCATATCATTTTCACTTAGATATTTAAGGAATTCATAAAAACTTTCTTCTGTTCCATCCCAGATGATTAAAATGTCATCTATGTAGCGACGATAAAAGGTTAAATGTTCCTTAAAATCATGTTTGCCATATATAAAATTCTTCTCCCAACTGCCCATAAAAAGATTTGCGAAACTTGGTGCAAAAATTGTACCCATCGCGGTCCCACAGCGTTGTAAATAAAAGTCATCTAAAAATTTAAAATAATTGTGTTGAAGGATAAAAAGCATAACATCACAGATAAAATCTTTATGAATCGTTGTTAATGCCGTATCATTTTCCAAAAACTCTCTGCATGCGTTTACACCTTTTTGATGATCTATACAGGTATATAACGATTGTACATCTATTGTTACCCACTTAAAGGTGTCTTTCCACACAAAGTCTTTTAGGGAGTTCAGTACGGAGGTTGTGTCTTTTAAAAATGATGGTAAGTCTTTTACGTATGGTTTTAAAAAGACATCTACGTATTCTGACAGGTTTGATGTAAGAGAATCGATACCCGCCACTATTGGTCTTCCGGGCGGGTTTTCCAAATTTTTGTGAATTTTAGGCAGGAAATAGAAAATAGGGGTAATGGGATCTGATTTGAACAAGAATTGGAATTCTCCCTTTGTGAGAATGTTTGTATGAAGACCACGTACTAGTAGTGTTCTTAGTTCTTCAATGAAAACGTCTTTAGGGTCGTTGGACAATTTTATATAGGATGCATTGTCCCCCAATAGTCTCTCTGCTTCTGTGATATATTTATCACGGTCCATTATGACCAGACCCCCCCCTTTATCAGCTTGTTTTAAAACGATTTCCTGGTTTTTCTGTAGCTTTTTTAAAGCTTCTTGTTCTCGATTCGTGATGTTCTTTTCCTTTATTTTCACAAGATTGGTGTCGCATAGGTCCTTCTTTACCATCTCATAAAAAATATCAATATTACTCCCTTTTGATTCTAATGGATAAAATTTAGAATTTGGTTTCAGACCCTACACACCCAAACCCCCCCCCCCCCCACCTAACCCCCACTCACCCCACCCAACCCCAACCCAGCCCACCCCACACCACCACAGTCCTTTACCAACGTGTATAGCTGTATCATAAATAACGGAGACACATGTATGGTAAGTGAATCGTACAGTCAAACCACACTGGACATGCCCAATCCCGTCCGATCTTGGAAGCGAAGCAGTGTTGGGCCTGATCAGTACCAGAACAGGGAGACCACCTGGGAAGATCAGGTACTGTAACCAAACTAAGTAAATATAGCCTACATGAGCATGTCAATTCCGGTTACCTTGACCATTCAGCTAACAGATATACTACTTTATCACTCTCCACGAGGCACTCTAACACCACCCCGTCCCTCACTGCCCTCCTGTTAATTTGCAATAAGCACTTTAGCACTATGCTATTTAATGGCTGCACTATTTATATATTTATTTATTTACTTTATTAACGCTCCTATTTAAAATATGCAATATGCAATAAACATTGATTGCACTGCCATACTCTGCACTATAACATGCAGCAATTAATCAACTATCATTATTTATTTATATTTATTCATCTTTTTATATATATTTATTTATTTATTTATGTATCTAATATAAATATATGGATCCCATATCTTGGTCACATGTTGTCGTTTAATTTCAAAGAAGAAACGCTGCACATTTGTCATTATTAATCTCCCCTTTTTCTATTTCATTTCTATGCAAGAAATACCATAAATGTCAATCCTGCTGTTCTACAATAAGATGGCCACCGCATAGAGAAAATGAACAATAAATCTCTACAAAGATGGCCGCCGCTATGAAAACAAAGCGCCTTACACCTAGCTCCCTTGCTATTAGAAGAACTGAAGGTCGCGGGCGCATGCGCAGTCCGACTACCGGAAGTGGGGCGGAAGTGACGCGACGCCGAAAAACCGGAAGTGGGGCGGAAAACACCGGCGCAACTTCTGAGAGACTTTAAAAGCATTTCTAAACCCCAATTCAACTAGAAAATGAACTAACTTATGTATAGGACCTATAAACTTTATTACTATATAACTCTCTTATGTAAAATACTTTGCTCTTAGTCTGTTAAAAAAGACCATGTGACATCAACAGGAAATGATGTCATAATTGATACCAGACTAATACTGGTATAAATAGAGGTCTGTTCCCAGTCTGCCAACACCCCTTGATGAAGTCTTAAGGACGAAACGCGTTGGGCTACCTGGCAGTGACCTACATACCAAGTTAAGGAATCTTTTTACTATTTATTCATTTTTAACTGGTATTCTATTTATATGTATAGTTTTTATCCCATTTTTTAGAAAAAGTTTCTGTCTTTTTAAAAATTGTTTTACATAATAAATTGTACCGTATTTATTCAACTGAAATTGTAAATTATTTTAGACACCATTGGTCGCTAAACCCCCACCCCCCCTATCTTAAATTCTCTCATACAGGGAACCGCCATCCCTGTTAGGGGTAAGCAGACGCCCTTTTAAATTTTTAGGGAGTGTCAGAGTGGTACTACTTATATCTATATTCAAGTTTAACGTTGATGAACACAAGTGGCGCAATAATTTCTTCTATATATATATATATATATATATATAGCAAAAAAAGGGGAATTCTCATGGGAGCTTAACCACCTCAGAAATCACATAAAAATGTATTTATTTTATAAAATGTAACAGTAAATTCTGCAATGTTACATATAAAACATCAGTAAAACAAATAGGTAATCTTATACCATAGGTGAACAATACAGATTGAAAATCATCTGACGAATTCCGTTTGGAGATATCGACACTTAAACCGAATATCAATTCTTCCACCAAAGCGTTCAGTAGTATGTTCGAATTCACAAATATGTGAATGCCCAACGCGTTTCGTCCATACAGGACTTCATCAGGGGTCGTGATATTGCAATATTCGTGTATATCATATACAGTTCACCAATAAAGATACATAAAGAATAAAATTGCTGTGACAATGACCTTTTAGGTATAGAAAGGCAACTCCAATACTGAATGGGAACAATTTAATAGACTTAGAATAAGTCAAAAATCCCTAGTAATCTCTCAGCTGTGAAAGGAAGCCTGAGAGATTACTAGGGATTTTTGACTTATTCTAAGTCTATTAAATTGTTCCCATTCAGTATTGGAGTTGCCTTTCTATACCTAAAAGGTCATTGTCACAGCAATTTTATTCTTTATGTATCTTTATTGGTGAACTGTATATGATATACACAAATATTGCAATATCACGACCCCTGATGAAGTCCTGTATGGACGAAACGCGTTGGGCATTCACATATTTGTGAATTCGAACATACTACTGAACGCTTTGGTGGAAGAATTGATATTCGGTTTAAGTGTCGATATCTCCAAACGGAATTCGTCAGATGATTTTCAATCTGTATTGTTCACCTATGGTATAAGATTACCTATTTGTTTTACTGATGTTTTATATGTAACATTTCAGAATTTACTGTTAAATTTTATAAAATAAATACATTTTTATGTGATTTCTGAGGTGGTTAAGCTCCCATGAGAATTCCCCTTTTTTTGCTATTTCCTATGCAGTGCCTTGTCTGACAGAAGGCATTTCTCATTGGTACGAGCTATACTGTAGTTCAGCGCAAAAAAAAAGGGTACTTTATCTTCTTGTTTATATATATATATATATATATATATATATAATTATTTTTTTTGTCGAGCGGGCTTAAGTGCTCCGGGAAGGGGCGGAGCTTAGACCTCACAGAGGGGGGACTTGCTGTATACTAAGAAGGAAGGGGGGCATAGAGTGTTTTAATGCTGTATGGGTGTCATACAGCATTAGGATTGATAATGGACGCAGAATCCTTGTTGTAATACATAAATACACTGTTTCCCTGTTTTATTTACCCACTATTGGTTAGTCGACGTGTGTCGACAGGTGTGAGGGCGTTGTCAAAGGCGCCTGTGGGGATAACTGTCGGTTTCGCCGACGCTTGCCGGTACTTGATTCAAACAACTAAGTATTGACAGGTTACTTTTGTGTGCTTAAAAAAACAAGTAAACACACTAGGGGAGACACGGCGGTCGGTCGATGCCCTGTCGGCATCAACGGTAATGCCTGGCTAAAAGAATTAACAAGCTGTTATTGCCTGGTGCCTGTATTGGTATTTATATATTTTGTTTATATATAAGTAGGGGGAGTGTTATTACAATTGTAGAGGTATGCTTCCCTCAGTCCCCTTGGGGTTTCCAAGATTGTGATTATTCTGCCGCTTACTATTCCGGGCTGTCGACATTTCCTCAGTTTCTGTCGGCTGTAAAGTTCCTGGTAGATCCACATCGGGGGCATGTCAGTACATGGTCATACACATTACTGTCACTAGGGACCTGACGGGTCTGGACAATCCACTTGCGTATAGGTTATGTCTATATGTATTTATGTGTAGATATGACTTTATATATGCATGATTACGATATATGTGTTATATTGTGTATTACATGATGTATATACATGAATGCTGAAATAATGGTGTTCTTCTCATGGGCTGGTCGCTCTGTTGATTAAGCTCTAGATTGGCCGGGACGAGTTGGTTTCGATGCTCTCAAGGAGTCCGAAAATTAATCTCTTCACAACGCGGAGATAAATCTATGACAGTCAACTCCTGGACGACGCAGAGCCCGGTCGCAAAGGATCATACACAGGCAGCTAAGTGAAATTTTATTTCTATACTTTGACCTTATTTGCAATGTATGCACTTGAGGGAGTGTGGTAGTTGGGTAAGCATCCGATAGAATTATCCTGCCCAGAGTGGGTAGGGCTTGCCTATGTGTATTTTTCCTTATAACATTACAGCAGGCTGCCAAGTGACAGCAGGAGGTGTGACCAGAAAAATGCGGAGGAGGTCTCCGGGAGATGCTGGTGGGAGGTATACAGCTGTTTGGCGTGGCCTCTCTTCAGTTAATCTCGGCGGTATCCGCTGATAAGGCTGAATTTGTGAGTTAACTTCCTTCACAACGGTGGATGACGCATTCTTTTGTGGGATGCAGTCGTTTAACCGGTTCGAGACCGTTCTTTTTCCTTTTCTGTGTAGACAGTGGAAGGTGAAAAGGTAAGTGTTCTGCAACCTGGTTAGGTTCGCAGAAGTGGACGTAGTTTCTGTTTCCACTACATACACCACTTGTCGCTGAGTCTATCTGGCTGGTCCCCACTTCGGTGACCACTTGTCCACTAATTTTCAGTTAGTCTAGGAATAGACTACGACATGTGAGTTATTTATAGAAGCCAAAGGGGAACATTCTGAGTTACGGTTGTTTCCCCTTACTGTTTTTTCTAATAGATTTTGTCTCTCCCCTATGGAAGGGGAGGTAACACGCGACGCCTTACAGAAGTGCGTCACGTTTAGGACATTGTCTGGTTGTCCCTGTAAAAAGGTGCATATCCTTGTTTATCTCTGACGGTTCTTCGGCGCAGAAATGGGCCTGTTGTTCCCAACGACGCAGATGTCAGAAGTGGTTTTCAGAGTGGATACTGACCGGTTAAGGTTTGGTGTTTTCCTGTGGAAAGAGGTCTGAGGGTCCAGAGTTGGATCGACTTTGAGGTGACACCTCATCAATAGGTTCCATTAAGAAGACAGATGGATGCGGCATGAGAGGTTTTTTTTCGGAGAGCAGGTCTAATACCAGAGTGATTTTCATGGGACCAGTTGGAAATGTGGTCCGGGTCTCACCTGCGCATCCACCGGAATATAATCAAAACGGCCAGGACATCGCTCCTGTGGTGTCTGCTCGATTTTTTTCCTTCTAGAGGGATAAAGGTTTAGATCTTGGTGTCCGTGCATATAGATCTCCGAAGCTGGGGAGCAGTCCTTTGCAAGGGACGTATTTCCAGAGGATGAGGTCAGGTTGGGAAACTTGTCTGCTGTAAGTTTTGGAATTAAGAGCTATTTTAGACGAACGTGTTCTTCATGCTCTGACGTGTTAATTCTGCCAGAAGCCTTGTCAGAAATGGCGTAAGTAAGCCGCTAGGGCGGAACAAAAAAAAAACACGAAAATGGCAGAAGGTGCGCTGTTTGCAGTTGAGGGGGAAGTCTGGTAAACGCTATGTTAGCAGTCTTCATTCCGGAGGTAAACGACGGAGACATAGATTTCCTTTGCGACATGATATTCAGCCGGGAAAAATACTGTCATTATTGAGAAGCTTTCCCAGACGTGCCAAGTCTTTGTGGAGTGTCGCAATTGGACATGTTGGCGTTTCGCCTCAACGTGAGACCTCGAGGAGAGGGTTCCAGGTTAAGAGACACTCAGGATATAGCAGCGGACATTCTTGTGACACTGTTTTTAGTCGGTCGAGGTGGCCTCTCCGCTTTCACTTTTCTGGCAGTGGTAAGCGTAAGATGATCGATGATCCTCTGAACTCCGGTCTAACCAGAGAGGGTTGGCTATCCAGTTTTCATGGTTTACTCATAGAAAATTACTGCCCTCTTCCTTTACGTGACGTAATGTTACAACAGGATCAGGGCGTGTATCAGGACTTACCGCGGCTGCGTCTAATGGTGGGGCGGTTGAAGGTCGTATCCTAAGCTGAATGGGTGTTCCCAGTGAAGTCGTTTCTTCAATTCTTCTGGCTTGGAAAGAACTCACGGCACAGCGTTACAACCGTTGTTGGAGTAATTATGTGTCTCGGTGTGTATCCAGGAAGGCTCCTATGGAGGACTTTCAGCTAGGTCCTGCTTATCCATACGTTACAAGCCGATGTGAAGGCAAGACTATATTAAGTTTCTTTGCGGAAATTCTCGTTTGGAAAGTGGTCAGGTTTTTTACTTCGACGTCCGCAAGGCGGGTGTCGGAAGTGGTGGTCTTGTCCCACAAGAGCCTTGTTTGATCTTTCAGGTGGCTAGAGAGGAATTGAGTACTCGGTTGATAGTTCTACCAAGAGGGGTTTCGCAGAAATCAGGCTTTTGTTGATGCAGGGGGTTACTTAGGCATTAGCTAGTTCAAACCCCCTTGCTCTAGCCAGGGTTTTGAGTATGCAAGTCATCTATTTGGCTTAGTTTGGAGTAACAGAGACCCTGTTTATGTGGTATGTTCCCAGCTTACTTTGGGAGACTGCGTTATGCAGTTTGTTACATGCTGAATCTGTGATGCGGTCTGGCATGTTTGTTCTACGGCTGCTTTGCCGTCACCGAAGTCGGTGAAGGTTCCTTCTTTTGGGAAGACGGGATTTTCTTGGGCGAATGCCCGAGGAGTCTCGGCGGTTCAACTTTGCCGAGCGGATTCTTGGTTGGGGTCAAAAGTTTTTGCCATGCTTTACAAATTTGATACCCGGATTGTTGAGGACCTTATGTTTGCTCATTCGGTGCTGCAGAGTCGTCCACACTCTCCCGCCCGTTTTGGAGCTTTGGTATAAACCCCACGGTCCTTTTGGAATCCCCAGCATCCTCTAGGACGTATGAGAAAATAGGATTTTGGTACCTACCGGTAAATCCTTTTCTCTTGGTCCGTAGAGGATGCTGGGCGCCCGTCCCAGTGCGTACGGTGTCTACAGTTATTGCTTTTTGGTTACACCCTGTCTTCTCTATCTGGTGGTTGCTACCGTTGTTCATGACATAGCATGCAGGGTCCTATTTTTGTTTCTGTGGACACACGGGTTGTGTTACATATTCTCTCAGCATGTGGCTGGGTTTTGTTCATGCCGTTGACTGGTATTCTACTGAATGCCACGTTCTACGGTGTGTTTGAGGTGTGAGCTGGTATGACACTCACCGTGTTTATAACAATAAATTCTTTCCTCGAAATTGTCCATCTCTCCTGGGCACAGTTTTCTAACTGAGGTCTGGAGGAGGGTCATAGAGGGAGGAGCCAGTTCACACCAAGTTTAAGTCTTTACAGTGTGCCCAAGCTCCTGCGGATCCGTCTATACCCCATGGTCCTTTTGGAATCCCCAGCATCCTCTACGGACTAAGAGAAACGGATTTACCGGTAGGTACCAAAATCCTATTTTACTTCCTAAATAATACATCCCACATGCTTAGGTCTTTTTTCTGCTGTTTATTTTGTATCTTGTGCTTTGTGTAAATGTGAATGTCTAATACCAGTTTGCACAATCTGTATTGCTGCATGACAATATGGCGGCCATTGGAACGTGTTTTCACTTCTAGTTTGCCTAACTTGTTGCAGACACTCATCTTGATAAGGAGTGTCGAGTGTTTTCTGATACAAGATCCTGTCCATATATACCCTGTACATTATCATGTGCATTAGAGTCACCCGGGTTCCATCTGCGGTGGTTTGTTGTATGTTACATCTATATGGTGCGGATACTCCCCTGTATTTCATAATAAAAGCTTTTGTTTGCATCTAATTATTACATTATAGCTTTTATTTTTTATTCTGTTTTATATTCCCGTCTGAGTAATTACGCCATAATGTCTAATCTCGGAGTGGACCCCAGAAGATGTACAGAAACCGTGTAAGTGTTCCATCATTCTGTTTCGTGTAAGCATACAGGTAAGTGATGGCACGGTGGTCACTGACCGTCACATTCAGGTGGTATAATGGAAGTGGGACTGTCTGGGCTTATTCTAGTCTACTGCAGAAATAAAAAACTCAGCCTTTATCCTGCTTATAAAAATGACAAAGCCCATTAATGAAGCTTGGTAGGACAAGACAGAAGCCACATTAATGGTGGCACATCATATAGGCTGAGGACCCATGCTTCTGGTATATATGGCATAACTCCCTCTTCACCCACAAAAACCTTCCCTTCACCATTCACAATGTCCACCATTGCCCCTTCAGAAGGGACACAACTTTCCTTTGCTTTTTCCACCTCCTCCTGTACAGAGCCCAGGACCACCTCCATGACCATTTCATGTTTATCTGGAGTCCAGGCATCTGGGAGGTTCATGGCATGAGATGACCACAGAACCACCAGGTAGTGGGCAAGAAGAATCCACAGCCTCCTGAGGAACTGGAGAGTCCAAGGATCCACCCCACATGAGGCAGAGAAGGGTCAACCACAGGGTCTGGCTCACCAATTTCCTTCCTAAAAGCTGCTCTTTACCCAGTTTGGAACCTGTGTGCTCCCACTCCAATTTCCCTTGAGAGTCCTTACCCTCACTAATCCCCTCTGAACCTACCAGATCCTTCCCCTTCCAACCACTCCTCCTTTTTAAGCTTTTCACCACCTGCTGTGTGAGTCCCATCCAACCACTCCTCCTCTCCTTGACTCATTGGTGTAGCAACCCCCTTCTCCCCACCCCCACCACACTGCTACACTGCAGTTAAGCTGTGAGACTTGCTGCTAGCAGTACTCACTACTCAGCACACACACTCACATCATGATTACACAGCTGTGCCAGAGACCCTGTCTCACTGACAACCAGGACAAGACACTCCCAGAAAGACATATATGTATGAGTATGGAGAGAGTGGGCACAGTGGGGCTGCATCACTGACAACCAGGATGAGACACTCCCAGAAAGGCATGTATGAGTACGGAGAGAGTGGGAGCAGTGGGGCTGCATGACTGACAACCAGGATGAGACACTCCCAGAAAGGCATGTATGTATGAGTACGGAGAGAGTGGGAGCAGTGGGGCTGCATCACTGACAACCAGGATGAGACACTCCCAGAAAGGCATGTATGTATGTGTACGGAGAGAGTGGGCGCAGTGGGGCTGCATCACTGACAGCCAGGACGAGACACTCACAGAAAGGCATGTATGTATGAGTATGGAGAGAGTGGGCGCAGTGGGGCTGCATCACTGACAGCCAGGACGAGACACTCCCAGAAAGGCATGTATGTATGAGTACGGAGAGAGTGGGCGCAGTGGGGCTGCATCACTGACAGCTGAGCCTGTCACAACAGTGAGGTGACAAAATGCAAGATATAGGGGGAGATGTACTAAGCCTGAAAAGTGATAAATTTCACAGTGATAAACTACCAGCCAATCAGCTCCTAACTACCATGTCACTGGCTGTGTTTGAAAAATGACAGTTAGGAGTCGATTGGCTGGTACTTTATCACTGTGATATTTATCACTTTTCAAGGCTTAGTACATCTGGCCCATAATCACCTAGCTAAATCAGGCACTAATGCAATGTTACATGTATTAAATGAGCACCAAATATATTGATTATTAGATAGCAGCTCCTATGCGGCAACTGGATGCCTTAGACGATATAAATTGTTTAAGTTTCAATAGAGACATAAAAGAGCGCTGCTGGTATATAAATACAAATATTTCTAATAGTTATTAGAGTTCAACACAATAAAAACAGTTATGCCAATAATAAAAGCCAGCCTGTGACATGACAGCTAGGATCTGATTGGCTGGTTCTTTATCACCTTCCACTTTATCACTTCACCGAGCTTAATAAATCTGCCCCTAAGTTTCTTAACAGAAGGATAAGAAAACAGCCAGGGAAAAAAAGGGGGAGGAAAGAAGAAAAAAAAGGAAGCTATAGGATAAAATAGAATAACATACAGATATTGATTCATATATTATTCAGCTCAATGTTTTCGTTGAGACCTAGAGGGAACAAAGTATCTATCATACAAATCCAGTATGCTTCCCTCTTACAGAGGAGGTTATATCTATCCCCACCTGGGAATGTCTGTTTTATATGTTCAACTCCCTGTATGGACAGAACCCCACAATCACCTCCATGGAGTGATCAAACATGTCTAGGTACACTGTGTTTAGTTGACTTTTTAAGAATTAATCTTCTATGTTCTAAAAACCTAGAGAGCGTATTGTTCTACCGACATATAGGCAACCGCAAATGCAGAAGATTACATAAACCACAAATGTTGTCTGGCAGTTTATATTGCCCACTATATCGAAGTATTCTTTAGTTCTATATGATAAGAATTATGATCGTCAGTGAGGTGGATGGGGCATCCCATTCCCAGCAGGAACAGCACACTATATGTAAGAGCCGGAGCGGTGCAGGGCTACTGGCTGACAGCCTAGCATCTCGGTGCAGCGGCAGAAGTCTGTAAATGATGGGAAATAACATCTGGCCCATGGCTACTGTGAGGAAATGAGAGGTCTGTGACAATATAGCTATGCCTCATTTCTCATGTCAGATATGTACTTTTTATCCCCATATCCCTATACATTCATCTGTTTCCTCATTCTCCATAACATGTCCATTACTGCTCACCCAATATTGTGTTTAAATCAACCTTAATATTAATATATGCAATTGTGTTACGTTATCTGTTACCCTTTAGATAATGTATTCAAGTTAGACCTAGTTTTCTATTGTTTACTACCACCACAGTGGACACTCAAAGGTTGAGTCATATAAGGTACCATTGTCCCTTTTTGTTTACTCCCTATTGTCCAACAGTGAGCTGACCAGACATGGGTGGTCATTCCGAGTTGTTCGCTCGTTGCCGATTTTCGTTATTTTGCGATTTACCGCTTACTGCGCATGCACAATGTCCGCAGTGCGACTGCACCAAGTAAATTTGCTATGCAGTTAGGTATTTTACTCACGGCATTACGAGGGTTTTTCTCCGTTCTGGTGATCGTAATGTGATTGACAGGAAGTGGGTGTTACTGGGCAGAAACTGAGCGTTTTATGGGTGTGTGTGAAAAAACGCTGACGTATTTTGGAAAAATTCGGGTGTGGTTGGAGAAACGGGGGAGTGCCTGGGCGAACACCGGGCGTATTTGTGACGTCAAACAGGAACGATACTGACTGAACTGATCGCAATGGCAGAGTAAGTCTCAAGCTACTCAGAAACTGCTAAGTGTGCTAATCGCAATATTGCGAATCCGTCATTCGCAAATCTAAGAAGCTAAGATTCACTCCCAGTAGGCGGCAGCTTAACATGTGCAAATAAGTGCTGGATGCATACGAGTCTAATAATTATTACTGTTGTTTCTTTTGCTATGCGTCTGAATACGGTTAAACTCCTATTTCTCTGACGTCCTAGTGGATGCTGGGGACTCCGTCAGGACCATGGGGAATAGCGGCTCCGCAGGAGACAGGGCACAAAAGTAAAAGCTTTAGGATCAGGTGGTGTGCACTGGCTCCTCCCCCTATGACCCTCCTCCAAGCCTCAGTTAGGTTTTTGTGCCCGGCCGAGAAGGGTGCAATCTAGGTGGCTCTCCTAAAGAGCTGCTTAGAGTAAAAGTTTTGTTAGGTTTTTTATTTTCAGTGAGTCCTGCTGGCAACAGGCTCACTGCAACGAGGGACTTAGGGGAGAAGAAGTGAACTCACCTGCGTGCAGGATGGATTGGCTTCTTAGGCTACTGGACACTAGCTCCAGAGGGACGATCACAGGTACAGCCTGGATGGGTCACCGGAGCCGCGCCGCCGACCCCCTTGCAGATGCTGAAGAGAGAAGAGGTCCAGAAATCGGCGGCTGAAGACTTCTCAGTCTTCATGAGGTAGCGCACAGCACTGCAGCTGTGCGCCATTGCTCTCAGCACACTTCACACCAACGGTCACTGAGGGTGCAGGGCGCTGGGGGGGGGCGCCCTGGGCAGCAATGAAAGTACCTATACTGGCTAAAAATACATCACATATAGCCTCTGGGGCTATATGGATGTATTTAACCCCTGCCAGGTTGTCAGAAAAACGGGAGAAGAAGCCCACCGAAAAGGGGCGGGGCCTATTCTGCTCAGCACACAGCGCCATTTTCCCTCACAGAACTGCTGGTGGGAAGGCTCCCAGGCTCTCCCCTGCACTGCACTACAGAAACAGGGTTAAAACAGAGAGGGGGGGCACTTATTTGGCGATATGATTATATATTAAGATGCTATAAGGGAAAACACTTATATAAAGGTTGTCCCTGTATAATTATAGCGTTTTGGTGTGTGCTGGCAAACTCTCCCTCTGTCTCCCCAAAGGGCTAGTGGGGTCCTGTCCTCTATCAGAGCATTCCCTGTGTGTGTGCTGTGTGTCGGTACGTGTGTGTTGACATGTATGAGGACGATGTTGGTGAGGAGGCGGAGCAATTGCCTGTAATGGTGATGTCACTCTCTAGGGAGTCGACACCGGAATGGATGGCTTATTTAGGGAATTACGTGATAATGTCAACACGCTGCAAGGTCGGTTGACGACATGAGACGGCCGGCAAACAAATTAGTACCTGTCCAGGCGTCTCAAACACCGTCAGGGGCTTTAAAACGCCCATTTACCTCAGTCGGTCGACACAGACACGGACACTGACTCCAGTGTCGACGGTGAAGAAACAAACGTATTTTCCTTTAGGGCCACACGTTACATGTTAAGGGCAATGAAGGAGGTGTTACATATTTCTGATACTACAAGTACCACAAAAAAGGGTATTATGTGGGGTGTGAAAAAACTACCTGTAGTTTTTCCTGAATCAGATAAATTAAATGAAGTGTGTGATGATGCGTGGGTTTTCCCCAATAGAAAATTATTGGTGGTATACCCTTTCCCGCCAGAAGTTAGGGCGCGTTGGGAAACACCCCTTAGGGTGGATAAGGCGCTCACACGCTTATCAAAACAAGTGGCGTTACCGTCTCCAGATATGGCCGCCCTCAAGGAGCCAGCTGATAGGAGGCTGGAAAATATCCTAAAAAGTATATACACACATACTGGTGTTATACTGCGACCAGAGATCGCCTCAGCCTGGATGTGCAGCGCTGGGGTGGCTTGGTCGGATTCCCTGACTGAAAATATTGATACCCTTGACAGGGACAGTATTTTATTGACTATAGAGCATTTAAAGGATGCATTTCTATATATGCGAGATGCACAGAGGGATATTTGCACTCTGGCATCAAGAGTAAGTGCGATGTCCATATCTGCCAGAAGATGTTTATGGACACGACAGTGGTCAGGTGATGCAGATTCCAAACGGCACATGGAAGTATTGCCGTATAAAGGGGAGGAGTTATTTGGGGTCGGTCCATCGGACCTGGTGGCCACGGCAACAGCTGGAAAATCCACCTTTTTTACCCCAAGTCACATCTCAGCAGAAAAAGACACCGTCTTTTCAGCCTCAGTCCTTTCGTCCCCATAAGGGCAAGCCGGCAAAAGGCCAGTCATATCTGCCCAGGGATAGAGGAAAGGGAAGAAGACTGCAGCAGGCAGCCCATTCCCAGGAACAGAAGCCCTCCACCGCTTCTGCCAAGTCCTCAGCATGACGCTGGGGCCGTACAAGCGGACTCAGGTGCGGTGGGGGGTCGCCTCAAGAGTTTCAGCACGCAGTGGGCTCACTCGCAAGTGGACCCCTGGATCCTACAAGTAGTATTCCAGGGGTACAGATTGGAAATTCGAGACGTCTCCCCCTCGCAGGTTCCTGAAGTCTGCTTTACCAACGTCTCCCTCCGACAAGGGGGCAGTATTGGAAACAATTCACAAGCTGTATTCCCAGCAGGTGATAATCAAAGTACCCCTCCTACAACAAGGAAAGGGGTATTATTCCACACTATATTGTGGTACTGAAGCCAGACGGCTCGGTGAGACCTATTCTAAATCTGAAATATTTGAACACTTACATACAAAGGTTCAAATCAAGATGGAGTCACTCAGAGCAGTGATAGCGAACCAGGAAGAAGGGGACTATATGGTGTCCCTGGACATCAGGGATGCTTACCTCCATGTCCCAATTTGCCCTTCTCACCAAGGGTACCTCAGGTTCGTGGTACAGAACTGTCACTATCAGTTTCAGACGCTGCCGTTTGGATTGTCCACGGCACCCCGGGTCTTTACCAAGGTAATGGCCGAAATGATGATTCTTCTTCAAAGAAAATGGACGATCTCCTGATAAGGGCAAGGTCCAGAGAACAGTTGGAGGTCGGAGTAGCACTATCTCAAGTAGTTCTACGACAGCACGGGTGGATTCTAAATATTCCAAAATCGCAGCTGTTTCCGACGACACGTCTGCTGTTCCTAGGGATGATTCTGGACACAGTCCAGAAAAGGGTGTTTCTCCCGGAGAAGAAAGCCAGGGAGTTATCCGAGCTAGTCAGGAACCTCCTAAAACCAGGAAAAGTGTCAGTGCATCATTGCACAAGGGTCCTGGGAAAAATGGTGGCTTCTTACGAAGCGATTCCATTCGGGTAGATTTCACGCAAGAAAGTGGGATCTGCTGGAAAAATGGTCCGGATAGCATCTTCAGATGCATCAGCGGATAACCCTGTCTCCAAGGACAAGGGTGTTTCTTCTGCGGTGGCTGCAGAGTGCTCATCTACTAAAGGGCCGCAGATTCGGCATTCAGGACTGGGTCCTGGTGACCACGGATGCCAGCCTGAGAGGCTGGGGAGCAGTCACACAGGGAAAAAAATTTCCAGGGAGTGTGATCAAGTCTGGAGACTTCTCTCCACATAAATATACTGGAGCTAAGGGCAATTTACAATGCTCTAAGCTTAGCAAGACCTCTGCTTCAAGGTCAGCCGGTATTGATCCAGTGGGACAACATCACGGCAGTCGCCCACGTAAACAGACAGGGCGGCACAAGAAGCAGGAGGGCAATGGCAGAAACTGCAAGGATTCTTCGCTGGGTGGAAAATCATGTGATAGCACTGTCAGCAGTGTTCATTCCGGGAGTGGACAACTGGGAAGCAGACTTCCTCAGCAGGCACGACCTCCACCCGGGAGAGTGGGGACTTCATCGGGAAGTCTTCCACATGATTGTGAACCGTTGGGAAAGACCAAAGGTGGACATGATGGCGTCCCGCCTGAACAAAAAACTGGACAGGTATTGCGCCAGGTCAAGAGACCCTCAGGCAATAGCTGTGGACGTTCTGGTAACACCGTGGGTGTACCAGTCGGTGTATGTGTTCCCTCCTCTGCTTCTCATACCCAAGGTACTGAGAATTATAATACGTAGAGGAGTAAGAACTATACTCGTGGCTCCGGATTGGCCAAGAAGGACTTGGTACCCGGAACTTCAAGAAATGCTCACAGAGGACTCATGGCCTCTGCCGCTAAGAAGGGACTTGATTCAGCAAGTACCATGTCTGTTCCAAGACTTACCGCGGCTGCGTTTGACGGCATGGCGGTGGAACGCCGGATCCTAAGGGAAAAAGGCATTCCGGAAGAGGTCATTCCTACCCTGGTCAAAGCCAGGAAGGAGGTGACCGCACAACATTATCACCACATGTGGCGAAAATATGTTGCGTGGTGTGAGGCCAGGAAGGCCCCACGAAGAAATTTCAACTCGGTCGATTCCTGCATTTCCTGCAAACAGGAGTGTCTATGGGCCTCAAATTGGGGTCCATTAAGGTTCAAATTTCAGCCCTGTCAATTTTCTTCCAGAAAGAATTGGCTTCAGTTCCTGAAGTCCAGAAGTTTGTCAAGGGAGTACTGCATATACAACCCCCTTTTGTGCCTCCAGTGGCACTGTGGGATCTCAACGTAGTTCTGGGATTCCTCAAATCACATTGGTTTAAACCGCTCAAATCTGTGGATTTGAAATATCTCACATGAAAAGTGACCATGCTGTTGGTCCTGGCCTCGGCCAGGCGAGTGTCCGAATTGGCGGCTTTGTCTCACAAAGCCCATATCTGCTTGTCCAGTCGGACAGGGCAGAGCTGCGGACTCGTCCCCAGTTTCTCCCTAAGGTGGTGTCAGCGTTTCACCTGCACCAGCTTATTGTGGTACCTGCGGCTACTAGGGACTTAGAGGACTCCAAGTTGCTAGATGTTGTCAGGGCCCTGAAAATATAGATTTCCAGGACGGCTGGAGTCAGGAAAACTGACTTGCTGTTATCCTGTAGGCACCCAAAAAACTGGGTGCTCTTGCTTCTAAGCAGACGATTGCTAGTTGGATGTGTAGTACAATTCAGCTTGCACATTTCTGTGGCAGGCCTGCCACAGCCAAAATATGTAAATGCCCATTCCACAAGGAAGGTGGGCTCATCTTGGGCGGCTGCCCGAGGGGTCTCGGATTTACAACTTTGCCGAGCTGCTACTTGGTCAGGGGCACACCCTGGCTGAGGAGGACCTGGAGTTCTCTCATTCGGTGCTGCAGAGTCATCCGCACTCTCCCGCCCGTTTGGGAGCTTTGGTATAATCCCCATGGTCCTGACGGAGTCCCCAGCATCCACTAGGACGTCAGAGAAAATAAGAATTTACTTACCGATAATTCTATTTCTCGTAGTCCGTAGTGGATGCTGGGCGCCCATCCTAAGTGCGGATTGTCTGCAATACTTGTACATAGTTATTGTTACAAAAATCGGGTTATTATTGTTGTGAGCCATCTTTTCAGAGGCTCCGCTGTTATCATGCTGTTAACTGGGTTCAGATCACAGGTTGTACAGTGTGATTGGTGTGGCTGGTATGAGTCTTACCCGGGATTCAAAATCCTTCCTTATTGTGTACGCTCGTCCGGGCACAGTATCCTAACTGAGGCTTGGAGGAGGGTCATAGGGGGAGGAGCCAGTGCACACCACCTGATCCTAAAGCTTTTACTTTTGTGCCCTGTCTCCTGCGGAGCCGCTATTCCCCATGGTCCTGACGGAGTCTCCAGCATCCACTACGGACTACGAGAAATAGAATTATCGGTAAGTAAATTCTTATTATAAGGTAATAGTTACATAGTTACATAATTAGTTAGGTTGAAAAGAGGCAAAATGCCCATCGGGTTCAACCTGTATTCTGTGATCAGCTGATCATATTATAATGTACCTGCTGATGTAATGGTTTAGTACCAATTGACAACTATGACTCTTACCACTCCCAGATTAATGTCACTGTGGTAAATGCTATAACCCTGGATACCCTTTCTAGTTAGAAATTTGTCTAATCAGTTTTAAATACATTTACAGAGTCTGCCATTACTATCTGCTTCAGCAGGGAGTTCCAAATTTTTAATGCTCTTACCGTGAATAACCCTTTCCTACGTTGTATATGGAATTTCCTCAGCCTCAGCGAGAGCCCACATGTCCTATACAGGGTTATTTTAATAAACAAATCCGCTGCTAGCTCCTTCTAATGACCCTTTACATATTTGAAGATATTAATAATGTCACCTCTTAGTGGCCGCTTTTCTAGTGTATACATATATAATTTAGCAAGCCTTTCCTCGTACTCCAGTGTCTCTAACCCTTTAATCAGTTTAGTAGCCCGCCTTTGAACTCTTTCTAGTTCTCCTATATCTGTTTTATAATATGGTGCCCAGAACTGAACACAATATTCCAGGTGTAGACGTACCAATGATTTGTACAGTGGCAGGATTACATCCTCGTCCCTTGTCTCAATGCCCCGTTTTATGCATGCGAGCACCTTGCCTTTTTTGCAGCATTTTACATTGTGTACTGTAAGCCTATTATCCATGAGCACCCCCAAATCTTTTTCCACCACAGTTACCCCTATAATTTCCCCATTTAGAGTGTACGATACTTGTGTGTTTTTTTTCCAAAATGCATCATTTTGCATTTTTCTATATTGAACCTCATTCCCCATTTAGACGCCCAGGCTTCAAGTATAAATAAGTAATTCTGTAGAGACTCCACATCGCTATCTGAATGAATTACGTTACACAGTTTAGTATCATCCATAAAGATTGACACTGTGCTTTCCAGGACTATTCCTAGATTGTTGATAAATATATTGAACAGTATCGTGCCAAGTACGGACCCTTGTGGTATTCTGCTGACTACTGGTGCCCAGCTGGAGAACATCCCGTTCACCATTACTCGTTGTACTCTGTTGTAAAGCCAATTACCTATCCATGTACAAATAGTATATCCTAGACCAAGTTCCCTTAATTTGATCAGTCTCCTGTGAGGCACTGTATCGAAGGCGCGAGTAACCTCACTGCTGACCGCAAAGTTCCCACCATTGAGGATAATGGAGCGGGTCTCAGAATTCGGGGAAAGGGGTCCCATGTGTAAACATGGAATCCCTTTCAGAGCGTGGTCCAGGTAAATGTGGTTTGTTTTTTTGACAAGTACGTGGATAACAAAAAAGAAGAGGACAGATGCTACACTGAATTTTGGTGAATATAATTTTATTTTCAGGTACACCGAGGATTCTACTTGGAGAAGTGGACCGAGCCTCGTGTGAACATAGGTAAGTATGTGTGTGTCAGCATGTATGTAATAAAGTTTTACTTTAACGGTGTGCGTGTACTGTTTTTGTTTGGGTATTTTTTTTGTTAGAACTACCGGTACCAGCGGGCCCATTCCCCCCCCCCCCCCCGCATGCTGGTACTTGTGGCTCTCCAAGTACCAGCTTGCGGGGGAGGCTTGCCAGGACTTGTAGTTCTACTACAAAAAACAATATTCTTTCTTTGTGTCAGTTGGCTATCAGCCTCCCATCCACAGCCCATGGATGGGGGGAACAGCCTCGGGCTTCACCCCTGGCCCTCGGGTGGAGGGGGGAACCTTTGATTTACCCTCCAGGGTACCCCAGCCAGGGGTGACTAGTTGGGGATTTAATGCCACGGCCGCAGGGACCTATATAAAAGTGTCCCCTGGCTGTGGCATTATCTCTCCAGCTAGTGGAGCCCGGTGCTGGTTTTAAAAATACGGGGGGCCCCTACATCTTTTGTCCCCTGTATTTTTTGCACCAGGACCGGACGCAGAGCCCGGTGCTGGTTCTAAAAATACGGGGGATCTCCTGTCAATTTCCCCCCCGTATTTTTACAACCAGGACCGACTCAAAGAGCCTGAGGCTGGTTATGCTTAGGAGGGGGGACCCCACACATTTCTTTTCTTGGTTTTAACCCATTCCCACCCCTTCCCACTGAAAACCATGCTCTCTCTATTTTAGTCAGTTAAAAAAATATATAAATAATACTTGTGGCTCCTAATAGACAAACCAGGTACATAATCCATTCTAATACAAATAGATATGCTATTAGCAATAAAAAAAAAAACACAAAAAAAACATGTTTTTACATTTTTTATTAGATTCCACCAGCAAAGTGAGGCGGAATGAAATTTACAAAATTACTGTAGAAAAGGACTGTTGTCGAATCGACTTTCTTCAATTGAATATACTTTTGTCGAAAAAGCCGCATTTTTACCACTGCAGACATGTCGAATTTAACAACTGTCAAATTTCAAAAAGTCGAATCTGAAACGTCCGTTTTTTGTGGAAAAGTACTGTATTGCATTGTCGAATTTAAAATGCCCCGTTTTTGGACATTTGCGGCAATTCGACCGCAATTACATATACCCCATCATTACAGTACTGCCAGCAGGAGAACTGCATAGCAACACTGTAACAAATGTGTTACACCGCAGCCTGCTCTCCCTGTGTGAAGGGAAGGATTTAAGCCGTATCAGCTACAATCAATGTCAGAGTATGTAGCAATTGGATAAGCAACAATGTATAAATAAATCGGCTAGAGTGAGGTTCTTTTCAATCCACCTTTCAATAACAGGCTTTTACATGATATGTGCTTCTGCTACTTCATTTATATATATATATTTTTTTAAATCTGTTTATTAGGATTTTCACATAATATAAATTCAATATGAAACAACGAAGTAGCAGACAATGGAGATTATGAAGTTAAGGCTAAAGTTGACAAATACATTATAGTCTGTTAAGAGGGGGACAGTTCAGATCCGTAGAATCTAGACTTGTGGACTCCAAACCATAATCCGTATTTTGTCACAAGATTATTGAACTAACATTAACCAAGGGATATAGTGTTTATGTGAATCTGTCTTGTACATCAAAACCGTGGGGTCAAAACCGTAGGGGTCTCCATCAACGCTTTATCATCAGAATCATAAAGAAAGGTGTATACACTTCAATAACCAGATTACCTTTTCCTAAATAACAATAAACATAATAATGAGCAGAGCCGGCCTTAGGCATAGGCAAGCTAGGCAATTGCCTAGGGCATTTGGTATGCTAAGGGGCACCAGCAGCTTCTGCTGATTAAAATGATATGCGGCATGCCTATATTCTGTGTGTATTCCTGGAAATCACTGTAATGTAGCATTTTGTATGCAGATACAGCCGCAGTCACACACAGAATATAGGCATGCTGCATATCATTTTAATCAGCAGAAGCTGCTTGTGTGTCCTAGCCACATAGTAATGCAAATAAGATGCATTTTTATAAACAAAAGGCGCCCAACGTTAGCAAAGCTGCCAGCTGATTCATGCCAGGCATCTCTTGCAGAACTGGCTGCGGTGCTAGGGGGCATGAGCCAAAATCTTGCCTAGGGCATCATATTGGTTAGGGCCGGCTCTGATAATGAGGTTCCATTCTTTTGGAATTCGGTATCCTGACATATATATAACACTAAACAGAGGAAAGAGAAAAGAAAGAGAAGTAAAAAGTGAGTGCTCAAAAGAGGAGGGATGGGGAAGGGGAAGAGGAGGGTAACACATAAGGGTGAATGATTGGGGAATATAAGGATGTCCTATCTAGAAATATATAGTGAGAAGAATCGCAATTGATGCAGTAACACAATTATAGGAAACATGGTGTTCTTGTCCCAAAGGTACTAGTAGATATTAGTGTGGAGGGTCACGGCAAGGTGTCTTCCAATAATTTCCTATGCAAGAACCATTCTGTGTGTTCAAAAACCTTAAATATTGGAGTCTGTGTGGTCTGATCCCGTGAATCAATATATACACCCCATTTTTTATAAAAGGTTTTAATCCCTGATAAAATATTAATTTGGGCCGATTTTCTGTCATAGTATAAGATCTGCAAAAGTTTACTGTGCACCTCCGTCAGAGTCGGGGATGTGGACAAGAGCCAGTGAGACAGGAAAATTTTTTTTGATACCGTTACTAGGATGGTTAGAAATGGTTGTATTTTCCGTCTCCCTGGTCCTAAGTCCCATTCTGAGAAGTTTGCACACAGGCAAGATAGCGGCGTCGCTTCCACATGGATGTGTAATAGCTGGTTAATAAAGGCCATTACTTTATGCCAGAAGCGGCGGATCAGACCACACTCCCAAAACATGTGATAAAACGAGGCTACACTGACATGACATTTGGGACATTCCCCAGATTCCGTGGGATTAAATCGGGCATGTTGTGTGGGGGAAATATATGCCCTCTGTAGGGTGCGAAGATGTACCTCCTGTAAGTACGGGGAGGCAAAGGCTTTCAGAGAGGAGATATAGTGCTCACTGAGTTGCTGATGGGAAGTTAGACTGGGTATATCTTTTCACCATTGGTCTAATAATCTATTCCATCTGTGTTCTGTTGATCTAGAAGTCAGGATGTTATATATCTGTCTGATGCGTGTGGGTCCAACTCTGTGTGCAGCAAGTGAAAGTGACAGTGGGGTGGAAAGAGAAGAGATGTCTTGGGGGCGGTTATGTTTGGGATTTGTGGGGTTTAAATAGTGTCTGACTTGTAGGTACATGTAAAAGTGGGTGTGAGGTAGGTTGAACTTCTCTTGGAGGAAGGAAAAAGACCGCATTGAGCCTCCCGGATCAAAGACCCTGGAGAAGTTAGAGGGACCCTTCTCTTTCCAGAGTCGGTAATTAGGATTAATAAGAGATGGGGGAAATGCAGGGTTGCCCCATAGTGGGATGCATGGTGAGATTTCTGGATTACTCCTGAATTTTTTGTGTAGGGAGCGCCAGTTATAATAGATATCATGGAAAAGGGGATTATTGCGAATCGATGAGGGGATCAAAGAAGGTTTACAAAGTAGCAGAGCTCCCGGGGAATAAGGAGCGAACAAGGCCTCATCCAGTGCGGAGTCAGTGAAGAGTTCTCTATCAAACAGCCAGCCAGCAGCGCAACGAAACAGCGAAGCCATTGAATAAGATGCGTAATCAGGGACCCCGAACCCACCCTCCAACTTAGGAGCCATCAGCTTGTCTAAAGCTATGAATGATTTTTTTCCTTTCCACAAGAATTTTGACATCATTTTCCGTAGGTATTGGATGTCTCGATTATTAAGTCGGATTGGGAGCATTTGCATAAGGTAAAACAGTTTGGGGAAGATTATGTTTTGTAACACTGCTATCCTCCCCAACAGTGACAAGGGAAGTCATTTCCAACTATCCAAAAGTGTTGTTACTCGTGCCAGGCTAGGGGAGTAATTCTCCTCGTACAATCTAGACCGATTCCCCGGGATTTGGATCCCTAGGTACGTGATTTTTGTGGGGGCAATTTTGAAAGAAAGCGATGAAAGGAGATCTGATATGACATTTGTAGTGGGGCCTAAGAGTAAAATGTCTGATTTAGCTACATCAATCCTATATCCTGCCCTATTTCCAAATGTCTGAATCAGGCTCAGGATCTCTGGGATGGAGGTCACTGGGTCTGAGACAAACAAGAGCACGTCATCGGCAAAAAGGGCCAGGCGGAGATCCACGTCCCCTATTATGATTCCTTTAAATCTTGGGGATTGTCGTAAGGCTATCGCCAGAGGCTCCAGCGCTATGGGAAGAGTAAGGGTGACAGGGGGCATCCCTGTCTGGTTCCTCTATGTATCTCAAAAGCTGGGGATAGAACTCCATTACACCAGACCTGCGTCCGAGGAGTAGTGTAAAGGAGTTTCAGGAGATTTACAAAAGGGGCAGGAAAGCCAAAAAGTGAAAGAGAAGAGAAAAGGTGATCCCAGTCACCCAGATCGAACGCTTTTTCTGCGTCAAGAGATAGGATAACTGGGTGAGTGGCAAGAGAAAAAGAGGAGGAGGAAGCATAGATAGCTGACAGGACCCGTCGTACGTTGACCTCAGAGTGTCTTCGCCAGATAAATCCTGTTTGGTCCTTATGTATAATATGAGGGAGTAAATGTTTAATCCGATCCGCTAATATTTTGGTAAGTAACTTGTAATCGAGATTCAGTAAAGAGATTGGGCGGTATGATCCCGGCTGAGAGAGGTCCTTCCCGGGTTTAGGAAGAACCTTGAGAATGGCTGTATTAAAATGTCTGGGAAGAGTGTCAGTGGTCAAAACCGCATTCAGGACCGACACCAAAGTCTCACCAAAACGTGGTAGAAGAATCTTATAAAAATCAGCACTGAAGCCATCAGGACCCGGTGCCTTGTCCCTGCCGAATTGTCCAATGACATTTCTGACTTCTTCAAGTGTGATGGGATCTAGCAATGATTGAACCATCTTGGGGAGTAATCGTGGAACAGGAAGAGTGTCCCAAAAGGTAGAGGGCCATGGGGAGACTGTAGGGGGAGATTCGGGCAAAGGAGGTGGAGTTGGGGAGTATAGGCCTTCATAAAAGGATCTCATAATGTCAGAGATTTCTTGGTTAGTAGTGGTTAGCGCACCAGTGGATGTGCGAAGTGGGTGCGTGACCATAGGAGGACGAGAACCATTTAGTAAAGTCGTCAATCATTTTCCAGTTCTATTGCCAAATTTAAAGAATTTATCATTTATGGAAAAGGAGAATCTACTGCCCATAGATGACATGAATTCGTCAAAATGAGTTTTAGCGTTAAGATAAATGAGGCGGTTTTGTGGGGTAGGGGAGGATTTGTATTGCTGGTAGGCTGTTGACAGGGGCCTCTGAAACTCTAAATATTGAGTGGCATATTTTTTATTATTAGCTGAGACGTATGATATGATATCACCCCGGAGAACTAATTTCGCAGTCATCCAGAACAATATAGGAACTTCTTCTAGATGGGATACATTATTAGTCAGAAAAGATTCCCAGGAGGATTCCAATTTCTGTTGGAATTTTAGGGAGTTTGCGAGATATGACGGGAACCGCCATCATTTAGGAGATGGGGAGGAGACATTTGGAAAGTGAAGGGTCGCAGTTACCAGGGCATGATCCGAGAGGGCTATGGTCTCAATTTGGGAGTCAGACACATGAGGAAGTAAAGAATGGGATAATAAAATGTAATCTATCCTGGATAGTGTGTTATGTGCAGCGGAGAGGCATGTGTATTCTTTTTCCGTGTGGTGCAGAGCCCTCCAGATATCTACTGCTTGTAATCTTTCTGCTAAAAAGGGAACTCCAAGTTTAGGCAGTGTGAGATGTCTCGCGGGAAGATGAGACCTATCTAGATAGGAGGAAGAGATAAGGTTAAAATCACCACCTAGGAGCAAAGGTTCTGTTAAAAAGGGGGTAAATTTAGCTAGTAGAGACTGAAAAAACATCTTGTTAGAAACATTAGGAGCGTAAACGTTGCATATGGTGTACATTTTACCATTAATCTTTGCAGATAATATAACATAACGACCATCTGGGTCAGTTAAAGTGGAAACCACCTCCGTGAGAATATGACTTTTTACCAATACGACAACACCCCTAGCTTTAGAATTTGTCGAAGTCAGAAAAATGTCTCAATGCACACTGCCATATTTGCACCGCACACTGGTCCGTGCTGCGCGTGCGTACGCTCTACCGTGGAGGCGCATACCCGCAATAGCGTGCACACGCAGGCGCGGTATGCGCATTTACGGTAGAGTTTATGTGATCGTAGCGTGCGACTCATTCGTTACAAATGTTCACAATTAATGTAGTTTATAGATTATGGTCCCTTTGATAGATTCTGAAAGTTTGGTTAATATAGAATGTCCCTGAACGGAGGAATCCCTCTTTGTATTGTGCGAAGGGTCTAACAGGAGTCAGACAGTGGTGTTTGGTACCTATCGGAAGAGTATTTAAATAGCAATATTCCGGTGTTGGTTTGGAGCAGATTAATCGCTCGTGCGAATAGTTATGGACATAAGAAGTTATGTCCATTTTATTTGTTCTTACTTAGTCATGCAACTGAACAGTACAGGTATCAGTGGGTCTCAAATGGCTCTTTGACCTCAGAGATCCCCCAAACAATAGTTTGCATGTTGGGAGGGCCTCATATCTTTACATGCATAAGGTAAGCACTGGAATAGTAATTGAAGATCAATTGTACTCCAAATCAGTATCTTTCCCGCAGACGGAGTACAATAGTCTTTAATTACACTGAGCTTTTGAGACTCAATGAGGAAGGCCAACACCTGTGTTTACAAATGGGGCTGGATTTGTATACAGGAGAATGAGGGCTGAGATGTCATTGTCTCAACTGAAAGTGGACATCATGAATATAGAACAAAACCCAGACAGGATTCTGGGTTTCTATTCGCCAAACAATACCCCCTCCAGAAGACAGGAATGTGTTAGTTATCACCCATTGTTTTGCATAACCAAGACCACTGATACAGTTTACCTGTATGAATCAACCTATGACCTTTGTTATAATGCGAAGCCGAGTTCCTGCGTCCAATGGACAGTGAGACTGTAGGGACCAATAGATTGCATTGTGTGAGTAGCATAAAAGACGGGTCTGTGACATCCAGCCTTCACTTCTCTTCAAACTGTTATCATTGCTGATAATCGGGAAGCTGGCTGTCCAGAGGCGCTTGCGATCGTTACCCTTTGTGCGTAAGTTCTCTCCATAATCATTGTCTTTCTGTGAGCCAATTTCTCTCTCTCTCTCTCTATCTCTCTCTCTCCTCTTTTCTCTTATATACCTCATAGTATTATAGTATTGTATTGTATTGCATTTAGGTCAGCGTAGTATTGTCTTTTTGTATTTATTGTTTAGTTCTGTGGTTAGGAGGTCTCTGTTATATTGTAGTGTATCATATGTACTGTTATCCCCTTTTACAAGTATATTAGATATAATACAGTTAATAGGCTTTGGAAACCTAAACCAGGATCAGTGTATTTTCTATAGTGTTAAGTGTTCACTTGAGCGTCGGTGACGCTCAAGCAGCTTTGTAGGTAGCCAGGTTACACAAGGTTGCACTTACACCCTGTACTCACATTAAGGTATTCTGTGTATTTCATCGGTATAAGGTTTTAACATAAAGGTATAGTGTTGTGAGCGTCTGCATCGCTGGTGACCTCCTCGTGGTCTCTAGCGTACGCTACGTTACAGCGAATCTTTCCCCTAGACATAACCAATAACGTGTCCTGTGATCACTGGGCCGTGAGCGAACGTGACGCTTGAGCGTCTCGCTTACCGCTGAGCGATCGTTACGCAAATAGCGTATCATTACGGTAGTTCTTAAGCAAACAGCGTACAGTGTTCTTAGCTTCATAAAGGGTTGATTATACGACAAAAGAATTTAGTAATTGTCAATTGGGGGCCCGTCCTATACTTTTCACATCTGCACTAGGTAGATCAGCAGACATTATCCCCCAGCAAAGGGTGGGAGATTGTCTCATAGTGCTGGCGGGATAAGCGTCTGCTTCACTTAGATAAAGAGTGCTGAAGGAACCCGGTAACCGGAAGTAAGAACAAAACGCTTGTGTCTTTTTAAAACTGTTTATTTTTCTTTTGTCTTGCGTACGCACGCATATACCTGCATTTCTTTTCACTTGTGTATTTCATTTTTCGTATATCACTATTCCTGTTTGCCAAATTTTATAGTTGATAGAAAGGGCTAAAAGGAGATTTGCTGTTATTTAATAGTAGAGGTAATAGTTAAAGTATAGAACAACACACGGGTTGTCTGGAAAACAAGGCAGTCAGTGTGGATTGCGGTAGATGATCAGGGATCATCTACATTGATAAAAATATATTGTGTTATGGTGGATCCTTTGCATTGCGTACACGTGTCGCTAACAAAGACTAGCGTACGCAATCCAAAAGGCAGACGCACGCAGCGTACATTACGCAACGTAGCGTCCGGTTACGCCCACGTAGCTCAAGTTGTGGTAAAGTGAAGTAACGCAAAGGCGATAATTAACGCACAGCGGTAGATAACGCGACGCGGTAAATAACGCAAATCTATTTTTGGAAAATCTGAAATTTAGTTTAACAGATCCTGCTCCTAATTGGTAACACTTTTGGCCTAAAGACAATTTCTGCGCAGAAATAGACATAGAAACAAAGTATACATGTGTTGAGTGAGTGTGTTTATACAATTTAAAAGGTGGAACCACAAGGAAAGCCGGGTACTCGTCAAGGGACATACGTGTAAGTGACATATACGGTGGCTAGGGAGGCATCTCTGGTTAAATAATATTTGAGCATTAGAGTATAGCGGACCATAAGGTAACAGACCAGGAGGTCATAAGGTAACAAGACCAGGAGGTCATAAGGTAAAAAGGTCCGCTATAAAAGTCCAGTGGCACAACGCCTGGGGTGTTGGTGCAGAACCCATATAGGCCATACAAGCTCTGGCTGAAGGAATCACAGCCGGAAACATAGATTCCATTGATCTTTCAGTACATGACAAGTAGTGCTCGTGTACTGAACGATTGGACCGCACGTAATTGTGTGCAGTAGTTAGTAATCTGACCTCATACCATTAGAGTAAAGTGGTCTCAAACGCTATTTGTACACTCTGACGTGATTTGTGTAATTTTTTATTTTTGGAAGGGAAGTTCGCTGGTCACTCAGGAACTATCTAACAACCCCAACGTTTACTGGAAAGAGTAAGTGTCCTGCGGGTAACCCTCATATGTTCCAGTAAACTGAAGGTTCCATAGGGGCCCTGTATCGAGTACGCCAGCACCATATCGGTGTGATCAGGTCGTATTGGTCGAGGTGGGCGAGTGAGTGGGGTACTCGGTAAACCGCCACCGCCGGCCTACTGTGGAGTAATTTGGTTGTCTGTAAAGGCTTGCTGAAAACCTTGATACAGAAAATCCAAGGAGGACTAAGCAACACCTACAGACTATGGGGGCCAGTTGCTCAGGTAGGGGGCGATCAACCCAGGTTCAGGTTGATTCTGTGAACCGACCAGTTGGGTCGGCACGATATGTAATGTGTGAAAAATACGGTAGTCACACAGAGGTTTTATGTGATGAATGGGAGAGAATGACTGTACAAGACAGGGACAAGTTCCCAAGAATAGGTAGCTTCAGTCCAGAGGTGTTACAAAATTTAAGGAGGAGGATATGTCTCGTAAAATCATCAAAGAGACGAATTCAACATCATGATTACTTACAATTATGGCACCAGGAAGGTGAGATACAGAGAGGTTTGGCTCTGGCGGCAGGATCTGGGGCAGTCAGGAAGTTGATTGCCACAGCTCCTCCTCCACCATACATTGCAGGAGAGAAGTTGATTGCGGAGAGAAACGCACTGGGTTGTAAAACACAAACTCTTAGTAACAATGTAAATGTTAATGATGTTAACCAAATAACTCATGCAAGTATTAACCCGTGCAAGTTGTACCCTGTTTTGAACCTTCCTCAGGAGTGTGAACAAGAAGACGATTCGGCAACAATTTCAGCGCTCTCTCTAGCGGCCACCATATCAGAAACCACAATAGGAACTGCACCACCCACGAGATTAGTGAAGGCCCCTAGCGGAGGGATAGGTGAGGTCGTGTCAACGGGTAAGTACGGCACCATGCACTACACTGAAACAATTGTACCACCAGCTGTAGAATCTACACAGAATGAAGTTGTAAGAGTTAATCCAGTTAAGGTGATAGTAGTTCCCAATGGGAAAACAGATGCATCAGGAGCCACACCCGTCAGGAACATTGCCATGTATTGCCCGTTAACTAGAATGGAATTAAGGACCATAGTGTCTGAATTCCCAGACCCCAGAAAGGATTTAGTGGCAAGCCAAAAATACATCAGGGATCTAGGAAACACTTTAGAGCCCAATAATAAGGATTGGCAGATAGTGCTAAGAGCTTGCTTACCTCCCAGTGTCGACTCAGTTAAATTCTTGGCTGATTGTGGACTAGATAAAGAGGTACCGCTTACAGATGTGTACGACCAGGATAATGTAAAAAGGATAAATTTGCAGCTAAAAGAATATTTCCCAGCCGTTGCTAAATGGAATAAACTATTCTCCATTAAACAAAAGGAGTCCGAAACGGCAGCAGAATATTTCCACCGGGCACTATCAGAAATGGCAAAATACACTGGTATAGAAGACATAAAGACCAACCCAAACCATCGAGAAGTAGCAGTATCTGTACTGATGGATGGTTTGAAAGAAACATTAAAGGCTAGGGTACAGACCACACAACCATGTTGGCGAGGTCTGTCAGTGTCCACTTTGAGAGAGGCTGCTGTTGATCACGACAAAAACATCACTAGACACAGGGAGTCGCAAAGTGATAAGTTGATGTCCGTAAGTATACAGGCGCTGACCACAAGGCAGCCTGCGTATGTACCACCGAATCCTGTGGGTAAGGCAAGTGGAATAACATGTTTTTCTTGTAACAGACCGGGACACTTTGCACGAGAATGTAGAACAAAGAATGTACAAAGATCTTTTCAACCCCCTAGACAACAACACAACACACGACATTGGGAGCAGGGTCCACAGAGGCGGAGTTTTGAGCCACATACAGGGGAAACAAAAAGATATCCCCCGAACAGAGATTGGCATGCCTCTGGTAGTTCCCAGCTAACCCCCGCACAAGTAGTTGCTGCCAATGGGATTCAGGGAGGTCAGCATACCCAATAGGGGTGTGGCCATACCTGTAATCTGCAACCAGTTAAATTGATTGCCAGTCTTGGAAGCGAACCAGAGATTGCAATCAATGTAGCCGGTAAAACTTTAAACTTTCTTGTAGACACAGGGGCGGCCAAGTCAGTGATCAATTCGACAGTGGGCATGAGAACCACTGGTAGGACAGTTCCAGCCATAGGAGTAACAGGAGTAGTCCAGCACTACCCTGTTAGCAAACCAGCCGAGATTACAATAGGGCCTTTGCATACCAAGCATTCCTTTTTGCTGGCTGCATCGGCACCAACCAATCTCCTGGGAAGAGACTTACTATGTAAAATGGGTTGCGTCATCTATTGTACTCCTGAAGGTGTATTCTTGGACATCCCTGAGAATCACGCTCAGGAAGTACGAGACATGTTAGACTCCCCATCAAAATTAATGTCACACACCATTATAACAAATAGGAACCCATCCCAGGTAGAAGAGATGACATCTCAGATACCAGAGTCACTTTGGACAAAAGATGGACAGGACACTGGATTAATGGCAAATGTAGCTCCAGTAGTAGTACAAGTAAAAGATGGTAGGATAGCTCCAAAAATCCCACAGTATCCTCTGAAGCCAGAGGTGGAGTTAGGAGTTTTTCCCGTAATAGAGCGCTTGCTACAACAGGGCATTCTAGTAAGAACGTCCAGCACAGCAAATAGTCCCATCTTCCCTGTTAAAAAGAGTGGGGGGAGGGGTTACAGGCTAGTGCAGGATCTAAGGGGGATTAACAAAATAGTCGAGAGTCAGTTCCCCGTAGTGCCTAATCCAGCTGTCATCCTAATGCAAATTCCTCCCACTGCCAAATTCTTCACTGTTATTGACCTCTGCTCCGCTTTCTTTTCGGTACCTCTGCACCCTGACAGCCAATATTTGTTTGCATTTACATACAGAGGAGTCCAATACACGTGGACTCGATTACCCCAAGGTTTCATAGATAGTCCAAGTATATTTTCTCAGGCTTTGCATGATTGTTTACAGTCTTTCCAACCAGAGAGTGGATCAGTATTGATACAGTATGTGGATGATTTACTGCTGTGTTCAGATTCACTGGAAGCTTCCCTGAAGGATACGAAACAGCTCCTGTTTCATCTTTCAGACACAGGTCACAAGGTTTCCAAAGACAAGTTGCAATTATGCCAGACTAAGGTAAAATATTTGGGACACTGTCTAACACAAGGACTGAGACACCTGACCGCTGATAGAATCCAAGCCATTAGAGACATGACACTGCCACAAACCCAGCAACAGATCAGAACGTTTTTAGGAATGTGTGGGTATTGCCGTAATTGGATCCCAGGGTTTTCCATATTGGCACTACCTTTGCAGGAAATGGTCTCCTCAAACAAACCTGATCGGATTTCGCATACAGACGAATCCGAAACAGCATTTGAGAGACTCAAGCAATGCCTAACGCAGGCACCAGCACTAGGTATGCCAGACTATGGGAAACCCTTTGAACTATACGGAACAGAAAGTGCTGGGTGCGCAGCAGGTGTACTAACACAAAAGCACGGTGATGCCAGCAGGCCAGTTGCATACTACAGCGCTCAGCTAGATACGGTAGCGCGGTCCCTCCCCACATGCTTGCGTAGCGTTGCGGCGATAGCATTGCTAGTGACGAAAAGCGAAGATGTCGTGCTAGGCCACAACCTCACAATCCATACACCACATGCGGTATCGGCCTTATTAAATTCTGCCCAAACCAGACATGTCTCATCAGCAAGGTTTACGAGATGGGAATTGGCATTAATGGCCCCCGTAAACATCACCATAAGGAGATGCAGCGCATTAAACCCTGCAACATTTCTCCCAGGTGTGCCTGGACAGGCACAAAGGGTGGGAGGTGAGAGTGATGGGGAAGGAGGATTTAATGCAAAGGAGGATACACATGATTGTATGGAATATTTGACCCAAAATTTTACCGCAAGGCCTGACATCAGTGACAATCCACTAGAAGATGCAGAACTCACGTTCTACACGGACGGTAGTTGTCACAGACAGTCAGACTCGGGAGACTTGTGTACTGGATACGCAGTCGTAGATGACCAAGACACCATAGAAGCGGAACCGCTAGGCCCACCTCACTCAGCCCAGGTTGCTGAACTGGTCGCCCTAACCAGAGCATGTGAATTGGCTAAGGGTAAGTCTGCCAATATCTACACCGATTCCAGATACGCGTTCGGGGTAGTCCATGATTTCGGAGCCCTATGGCGGCTCAGAAATTTCATGACGGCAGCTGGTACACCGATAGCGCATGCAGCTCATATAAAAAGGCTTCTAACAGCGATACAGGAACCCGACAGAGGGGCTGTTATCAAATGTAAAGCACATACATATAGCCAAGACCCAGTATCCCTTGGTAACAGCCGAGCAGATGAAGCTGCAAAGCTTGCAGCTGCTACCCCCATACGGACAGACACCACACAACTGATGGTATTTAATACCATCAACACACAAAAGTTGTGTGAAATGCAGAATTTGTGTTCCACTCAGGAGAGAGCAGTCTGGAAGGCAAAGGGATATGGCCAGGAGTCCTCAGGGCTCTGGACGGATGGACATGGTAAACCAGTGGCCCCCAGGGCATACCTTCCATGTCTGGCTGAAGCAGCTCACGGGCTGACTCATCTAGGCAAGGAGGGGATGTGCAAATTGGTAAGAGCATACTGGTGCGCCCCAGGATTCTCCTCTCATGCTGGTAAAAGAGCAATGTCATGCCTTACCTGTCTGAGAAAGAATATTGGAAAGGCAATACCTACAGAACCATCCCATATCCCACCTGCCGGCGGCCCTTTCCAAGTAATACAAATTGACTTCATTCAATTGCCCCCATGTAGAAATTTGAAGTATGTACTTGTCTGTATAGATGTTTTCTCGAATTGGGTCGAAGCTTTTCCAGCAGCTACAAATACCGCTATGTTTACAGCTAAGAAAATTGTGCAGGAATTTGTATGTAGATATGGTATCCCTAGAATCATTGAAAGTGATAGGGGTACCCATTTTACAGGTGATGTCTTTCAAGGAATGTGTAAGTTGATGGGAATTGATAGCAAACTGCACACTCCGTACCGTCCACAGGCGAGTGCGAAGGTCGAAAGAGTGAACAGCACTATTAAAAATAAATTGAGTAAAGTAATGGCAGAGACAGGATTGACGTGGCCAGAAGCTTTACCCATTGTTTTGTATAGCATCAGAACCACTCCCAGGTCCCCTCTTAATCTGTCTCCTTTTGAAATTCTGTTTGGTCGACAACCGCATGTCATGATTAACCCTCAGGATGATTTGAAATGTAACAATGAAGTAACTGTAA
The DNA here is from genome assembly GCF_028390025.1 of Pseudophryne corroboree. Taxonomy (NCBI): domain Eukaryota; kingdom Metazoa; phylum Chordata; class Amphibia; order Anura; family Myobatrachidae; genus Pseudophryne; species Pseudophryne corroboree. Next base: position 751,008 of record NW_026967548.1, read on the forward strand.
AGTACTTAATTAATATGAGTAAACAGTTGAGGAATCAAAATGATAATCTGAAGTTGGTGATTCCTGATTTACCAGATAGTAATTGTCATGACATTGAACCTGGGGATTATGTAATGATACGAAATTTTCTACGCTCAGGTTGTCTTATTGATAGATGGGAAGGACCATACCAGGTTTTATTGACTAGCACCACAGCATTGAAGGTTGCTGAGAGAGAGACTTGGGTCCATTCATCCCACTGCAAGAAGGTTGCTGACCCAGAGAAGTCCCGTGATAAGGAACAGACGGTAGAGGTTGTATCACTGGAGTGTCTGTTCCAGGAGGACTGAGGCGGCACCTGAGCCTTGAAGACCGGAAGCAGTTGTCGACTCCCCTCTCCCTTTTATTGTTTTTCTCCACTTCCCATCCCCTCTCCCTTAAAAATTTATTTTTCCCCCTTCTCATTCTTCTCTATTTCCTCCTCAAAGATGGACTTGCCCCAAGAGACTGTAATCCGGATTTTGATGTTAACCATGATGTTGACCAGAGCAGTCTGTTCCGGCGAGAGTACCATAGAGGTCGAGAGAGGTTCTGGAATGGGTTCCGATTATGATGATGGAGGCGTAGTTTTCCAAGATCAACCAAACCAACGAGCAAAGGCGAGTATCAGAAAACGATCCGATAGAAGAAATTGTGATGGATTGTTAGCTGAGGAAAATTGTATCTGTAGGCTCTGTGATAATCTGGTTGAAGATGGATGCATAAAGAAATGCCAATCTAGTTTTAATATCCATATGGACCGGCATCCATTGAGTGACTATCACTCTCTAGTGGGTAACGTGTTGAACCAAACAGATTGTTGGGTATGCTCTCAAGTACCTCAGGGTCACAGCAAATCAGGGCTAGTACCATTTCCTTTAACGTTAGGGGAGGTACTTGAGCTAAGTGGTGGGAGACCGGTGGACCGGAGGTTTAATATCTCCAGCCCTCCTAGTTTGAAGCTCCACCAGTACCATGTGGATAGGTCCCTCTTATGTTTTAACATCTCCAATCCTAGAAAACCGGGAAATTGGGAAGTGTCATGGAGCAACCAAACCATGACCTTTTCACATAGAGCAGATAGAATGCCTACAGATACAGAGCTCGTACGCCACATAGCCAGTAGAGGAAAATCTTTCCGGTATCGATATACCTTAGGAAATAGGATTACTAAAGTTGGAGAGGTATCACCAGGATACTGTGCACATATCGTACAAACTGATACGTGCATTAGACAGATGGAAGAATTAGGGTCAGGAGATTTCACCTGGAAGGTTTGTAATATGGTCATGTCCTTCTCCGTCCCTTATGTTCTCCCCGATGATGCATATTTCATATGCGGGAGAAAGGCGTACAAGTGGCTTGCCCCAAACTCTGAAGGATTGTGTTATATTGGAAAAGTATTGCCTGAAGTGATGACTGTTACACATGACAAAATGAAGGACATACACCGTGGTGCCCAAGCTCCTTATACTCACACTCATTACGAACACCGAGTTAAAAGACAACTGTCAGAAAGGTTAGAGCATCCGGCCTCTGATCTTATCCATGAATCCACCGGGATTCAGGTTCTGGTAGCGTTAGATTTCACTCGTACCGCTCGAGGAGTGATGAATTATAGATACATTTCCGCACTCGCCAATTTGTTAGATAATATCACTGAAATGTATGATGACACGTTTAGATACACTGGAAGAGAACTTCAAGCTTACAAAACAGAACTAGTTCAGCATAGAATGGTTCTTAATTATCTTACAGCAGTAACAGGCGGATATTGTGTTACCTTGGCAACACAGTACGGCATAAAGTGTTGCACGTATATCACAAATAGCACCGAGGATCCGGTAGAGGTCATAGACCAAAAGATGGACGATATTCTCCAATTAAAGTGGGAATTTCGTCGAAAACACAATCTCACCCTTGCTGCTGTAGGTAATGAGCTGACTGGTTGGGTGTCATGGTTGAACCCGCGAAATTGGTTCTCCGGTTTGGGAGAGTGGGCTCAAGGAGTCATAATGGATGTTGGAAAGTTTCTACTGTGTATTTTGGGTGTCGTTATATCGTTTGGATTGATATTTAGATGCGGGCAGGCTTTGATGAGGTGTAAACAAAGTACGAAAGTGATGAGCTTGAGGAGTGAGGAAACTGTAATTAACCTGGATTTGATTTATGACCCAATGATAGAAACCAGAATGTGATGAAAATGCGATTATGCAGTCCGTTTCTTTCACCTGTTTTTTCTGCTTTTCTCCAAGATACAAAGACCCCTTGGACGAGGAAGTTGACGAGACGGTATACAGACAAGACAACAGACAAGACCAAAGATGCAGCTTTTGACCACTTGAGAAATGGACACTTGATGAACTTTGCCATGGATCCCCAGTTTCCCTAGTACTTTTAAACTCACGCTAGCCCAACATTTTTTGTAAATCTGATGGCTTAGACAAAGCTATTTGCTCATGCCTAAGGAGCAATACAGCGCAAAGAAGACGACTCTCAACAGATACCGAACACAACCTCAACGACAGATGTACATTTCCCTGACATAGAATATCATTGCATTTTCCATAAGTGTTCTTTATCTTCATCTCTACAATCCTCAGGTAATGACACACATAGTCGATAGGGAATACAGGCACAGATATCAGCAACCACATACCTCCCCCATTCATGTATCATCAACTAAAATGTGCATCCCCATTTTGTTGCAACCACAGCCGAAATGAGCTCGGTAGAGTTTGACAGCCCATCCACAGACCCTTAGTACGGGATAAGAAGGAATTCAAATGTATACTTCGCAATACCTCGAAGCTTGATTTACCACACGTACGGCACGATGATACATGACCCTCCAAACATGGACTCATACACACATGCTTCTGCTTTCTCACTAGGTCATACCCTTTTCACACCTACTCCTCTCTTCTTCCTTACCCCACCATGGAAATCAATTAACCCCTGACTTACATTTTTCTCCTTAAATATTTTGTGGCAGTTATTATTGACTGCCAAAGGGTAGACTGTCGAAGTCAGAAAAATGTCTCAATGCACACTGCCATATTTGCACCGCACACTGGTCCGTGCTGCGCGTGCGTACGCTCTCCCGTGGAGGCGCATACCCGCAATAGCGTGCACACGCAGGCGCGGTATGCGCATTTACGGTAGAGTTTATGTGATCGTAGCGTGCGACTCATTCGTTACAAATGTTCACAATTAATGTAGTTTATAGATTATGGTCCCTTTGATAGATTCTGAAAGTTTGGTTAATATAGAATGTCCCTGAACGGAGGAATCCCTCTTTGTATTGTGCGAAGGGTCTAACAGGAGTCAGACAGTGGTGTTTGGTACCTATCGGAAGAGTATTTAAATAGCAATATTCCGGTGTTGGTTTGGAGCAGATTAATCGCTCGTGCGAATAGTTATGGACATAAGAAGTTATGTCCATTTTATTTGTTCTTACTTAGTCATGCAACTGAACAGTACAGGTATCAGTGGGTCTCAAATGGCTCTTTGACCTCAGAGATCCCCCAAACAATAGTTTGCATGTTGGGAGGGCCTCATATCTTTACATGCATAAGGTAAGCACTGGAATAGTAATTGAAGATCAATTGTACTCCAAATCAGTATCTTTCCCGCAGACGGAGTACAATAGTCTTTAATTACACTGAGCTTTTGAGACTCAATGAGGAAGGCCAACACCTGTGTTTACAAATGGGGCTGGATTTGTATACAGGAGAATGAGGGCTGAGATGTCATTGTCTCAACTGAAAGTGGACATCATGAATATAGAACAAAACCCAGACAGGATTCTGGGTTTGTATTCGCCAAACAATACCCCCTCCAGAAGACAGGAATGTGTTAGTTATCACCCATTGTTTTGCATAACCAAGACCACTGATACAGTTTACCTGTATGAATCAACCTATGACCTTTGTTATAATGCGAAGCTGAGTTCCTGCGTCCAATGGACAGTGAGACTGTAGGGACCAATAGATTGCATTGTGTGAGTAGCATAAAAGACGGGTCTGTGACATCCAGCCTTCACTTCTCTTCAAACTGTTATCATTGCTGATAATCGGGAAGCTGGCTGTCCAGAGGCGCTTGCGATCGTTACCCTTTGTGCGTAAGTTCTCTCCATAATCATTGTCTTTCTGTGAGCCAATTTCTCTCTCTCTCTCTCTATCTCTCTCTCTCCTCTTTTCTCTTATATACCTCATAGTATTATAGTATTGTATTGTATTGCATTTAGGTCAGCGTAGTATTGTCTTTTTGTATTTATTGTTTAGTTCTGTGGTTAGGAGGTCTCTGTTATATTGTAGTGTATCATATGTACTGTTATCCCCTTTTACAAGTATATTAGATATAATACAGTTAATAGGCTTTGGAAACCTAAACCAGGATCTGTGTATTTTCTATAGTGTTAAGTGTTCACTTGAGCGTCGGTGACGCTCAAGCAGCTTTGTAGGTAGCCAGGTTACACAAGGTTGCACTTACACCCTGTACTCACATTAAGGTATTCTGTGTATTTCATCGGTATAAGGTTTTAACATAAAGGTATAGTGTTGTGAGCGTCTGCATCGCTGGTGACCTCCTCGTGGTCTCTAGCGTACGCTACGTTACAGCGAATCTTTCCCCTAGACATAACCAATAACGTGTCCTGTGATCACTGGGCCGTGAGCGAACGTGACGCTTGAGCGTCTCGCTTACCGCTGAGCGATCGTTACGCAAATAGCGTATCATTACGGTAGTTCTTAAGCAAACAGCGTACAGTGTTCTTAGCTTCATAAAGGGTTGATTATACGACAAAAGAATTTAGTAATTGTCAAATTATATGAGCTAAAACCCAGTACCTGCCAGTTTAAGGTGTCCAATTTCACCGTCTCCTCCTGTGTGAGGTGCGTTTCCTGCAGGAAAGCCAGATCTATCCGTTGTTTGTTGAGATAAAGGAGTATTTTCCGTCTCTTCGCTGGGGAGTTAAATCCCCCTACATTCCAAGTTCCCACTACTAAGTCAGGCATGTTGTCGTGTCAAAGATTAAACATATGCACCAACCACTATCAGCTTTATCCAGATAATGACAGTCACATCCTGGGAGGGGGGTAGGTGAGAGGGGGGAGGATAGAGACAATATAAGGGGGGGAGAAGCATTAGAAAAGAAAAAAGTAAACAACAGGTCGTACAATATGATAAACATTACCGTACTAATAACCATTTTAGCATTGACCAGCGACCTCCGGCTAACGGTCATATACAAGGACCAATAACAGTGGCCACGTGTATGAGCGTTAGAGGACATGAAAGCAATAGTGAGGTAGGATTCCCCCCCCACCGTCCTCTCATAAGTATCTATGCCCGCCCGAGAAGAAAAGTGAAGAGTCCCCATATATAAACTAATCTGTGAGGAGCAATATGTCACGAGTGGCAAACAGGGAGTGGGGATTACCAAAAGATAACTTCAGCTATCGCTGCAGACTAGAAATATGTCCAGCTAAATTGTACATCACTCTGTATGAGATAATCTCATATCTAAGTGAGCTGAGTTATCTATATTCCTAGATGCAATCGTGTGAAGAAAATACAGAGAAATGCATATAACTGAGAATACGTATAATCAGAGTTCAGCAGTGGCAGTCACTGAACGGTCTGCAGACAGGGTCAAGAGAGCACTACCCATGAGGGGGGTGCTTGAGAGTATCCGAGTGAGATCATGAGATTACAATGCCGGTGAAGGGCGATCTGTGATGTCCACGCTATCCTCTTTTGCAACATTGCGTAGATATGCTGCTGCATCTGCGGGTGACAAAAAGTCCTTGTGGGAGGTACCCTCATAAATGTGCTAGCGTGCGGGGTAGAGCAGACCAAACTTGCATCCCTCAGACACGAGTTGCGTGCAAATTGGTGAAAAAGCCTTGCGGGCCCGGGTCAGTTCCACTGAGTAATCCTGAAATATGTAAAGCTTGTTACCCTCCCATTGTAAATCTTTCACTTTACGGGAAGCAGACCAAAATATTATTTTATGAAGGTAGTTCAGACATCGGAACAAAGTCACACGAAGGGTGGTGCGGTCTGTTGGGGGTGGGAACTGGTCCTACTCGGTGGACTCTCTCGATCACGAGATCACTACAGTCCCGATCAATTCCCAATAGAGAGGGAAGAGTAGTGCGTACAAAATGTGCCAGTGCCGTGCCTGTAATAGATTCTGGCAGCCCCACTAATCTTATATTGTTTCTTCTAGAACGATTTTCAATATCGTCTAATTTATTCCATATTTGGTAATTTTCTGTAGTGAGATTTTTTACTGAATGGTGAAGCCCTTCTATGTCATGGGTAGCTGCTTGAAGTTGTGTTTCAGTGCGGGTAACCCTCTGTGTCAGGTGCTGCAATTGTTTGGATATGTCACTTACTGCTTGGGACAGGAGAGGTGCCATTGTAGCAGTGATTGCAGCCACTACGTCTCCGTATGTGACAGGGGCTGTGGGGTCACGGCATACCTGGGAGCCTGTGTTGTCTGCGCCCTCTGCTGCAGCTTTTTTGGAAGCTGGGGAAATCACCTCAGGTCCGGCGTCCGGCGCCATGACACTTGTCGCGCAGCGCTTCTCCTGCCTGTTCGGCGCGGCTGCAGGATCCTGTGGGGCTGCTGTCACGGCTGTCACAAAGCGTTCCATTGTGATCGCGAATGCTGGCGGGGGTGTCACGGGCGGTGTAGAGGCTATAATAGCCTTGAAAAGGTGTTTAAAAGCGGGTGGCGGGGACGGAGCTCCTGCAGTGAGTTTCCTACTCCATGCGTCCCGGAACCGGAAGTCCACTTCATTTATATTTAAACTATCTCACGATTTGAGTCATCCACAAATGAAATGATATGTTAAGAATGACTTATGAGCTGTTTATTTAAACAGTTCAGACAACCAATTAGGTCGAGAACCCCATAATGAGAAATGGTAATATACCCCAATATTAGGAGACTATAGATAACTCCTTGGCTGGATTAATCACTCAATACTGTAAAACACCATACATGAATGTGACTGTCACCCCTTGGTATATATAAAACAATGACCACAGGTATACCACAAGGGACTAATGATATATTATAATCCAATCCTAAGGGAAGAGATATAACAGTAAATGTAATATTGTGACACATCCCACAATATTATATTGAACATAGAACTGCATAGGTGGTACTACTTGTGTCAATTCATATATTAAGTGTGGGATTGTGGGATCATTACTCAAGGGGTTTGGACTTACAGCACATTAATAAAACTATAGCTTATATAACAATGATTACAGACATACTGTAAGGGATTTAGGACATATTGTGGGATCCGAATAACTTGCTCAATATTGTGATCTATCCCACAGTAATGTGTTGGACCTAGAATTGTATAGGTGGTATTACCTGAGATAGTTGATATACTACGATTGGGGATGATTAACATTAAAAGTTATATTTTATGCAAATTAATAATTTTCTCTCTATTTTAGTGCGCCAACAAAGAGACAATCTTCTCTTTCTTACCTTTCCCTACACCATGAGCCATAATGGCTTAAGGAAAATAACATAAACATATAGTATGTTCCCCACACTGACCATGGCATATGAAGATATAATGACACTAGGAATATGTACAAAATGATGTTTTGATAAGGTACTGATGAATATGTACTTGAGCAGAAGAAGAAATATATCACTTAGCAATGGAGACACGTCTACCAAAAGTATCTATTTATATCTCGTGGTTATAGAGCTAAAATACTATGATTTACAATTAATTTACTATAAATAAAATTCCCTTACTGATATACCTTTTGGCTTACTATATAGACTTGTGATAGACCTAGGAAGTTTTACTTTTATGGACTAGCTAAAAATATAAAGGCTACAAGCACCTCTATAGGACTCATTAATGAAGAACTGAGAGACATTAGAGAATGTATGATTCAATATCCAGTAGCCATCCATTAGTTACTGTTCAGAGAAGGTAGCGGATGGGAATAATTTAAAGGAATGTGTTGTTTTAATATCTCAGATAATTACAATCCCATTGAACAGAAGCTTAAATGAATACAAGATCTACAGGAACACATGAACCAATCGGCTGATTGGGATCTTTTTGGATGGATGGGGGCTAGTATTTCTAAGTGGCTATGTCCAGTGTTACATTATGTCATGATGATAATTCTTATAATTTTCATAATCTATGTAAGCATAAAATGTCTGCCGACCCTTGGTCGACAGTGTGGCAAAATACTAACAACCCAAAGAAAGCCAAAAACTAATCTTATGGTGATGACCCCGGTTACCTACACTGAGGTAGCCCACACATGATCACACTAACAGAAATATACACTTAATAGGTGCTTACATGCTTTTGCTTCATACACACACATAGCAAGAAGAACCTCAACCTATAGCCAGGGTAAAGAAACAACATGTTCTGTCGCTACCTCTTCCATTTCTCTTATCTATACAAGTTTTTGGGAGGGTTGAGACTTTTCGCATCGATACTCAGTGGACTAGTGCCAGCGATTGTATCCAGAGAACGGGTTTTCCTTATTCTATCTCACATCTCGCACTACTCCACTCATCACCAGACAAATCATTTACACATGGTGAGTATTTGATTTATTATATGATAGTTGTTTAGAGATTAAACAAAACAGTGGAATGTTGAAGTAACATCAAATATCCTGTATTGTCTCATTAATTGTGCTATGATTCTTGATATTCTAATGTTCCCTTAAACAGTGTTTTCTTTTAGTATAGAGTTAATATGCACAGAGTAATATTCTCCCACAACCCTTGAGCATCATTTGATTAGGTGTTTATGTGGCTAGTAGCAAGGCCTGTGTGTAGATAGCGAGAGCTCAATGATATTGTATGAGACTTTGTGGCAGAACAAGGACATATCATGGAATATCTGATGGACCTTCACTTTAGACAACACGTTATTATGAACAAGAATGACCTTTATGACAACGAAGCCTATCAGAGAATCTAATTGTTATATATAGGAGATTCAAGATTCATGGACAAGTCTGCCATCTTATGGATAAAACCACTCTCTATAATTAGCTAATCTGACCATATTTGGCATTTCCCCTTATTGTTCATCAACCAATGTATCTCCATGATTTAATCTATATGTACGCCTTGTTTGTAAATAAGCTCTGAATAATTGTACAATGTTATGGTATAAATAATGTAAAGTCAGTGTTCTAAAGACACAGGCTCATTGATGAATTCTGTCTTGGTCCAGGCTCCTCTGTGCAGAATATTGGGAGCGGTTCCCTCTTTGATAATAAATTCTATATGCTGAATATCATCACACCGGAGAACTCTCAATTATGATTATTATTATTATTATTATAACAATTCGGCTTTAACACCAGACTTCTTGTATTGGGACTGTTTGCCATCTCCTTTTCCTTTTGTTTTCCCTTGAGACAGAAAGGGCTGAAAAGCTGGAATTTTAGGCTTGAATTTGTATGTGGAAGGAAACTGCACTTTTTTGGAGTCTGCTTCTGACTCCAAGATACTGGTTAATTCTTTACCAAAAAGAATATCTCCAGTAAAAGGTGAAGACTCCAAAACATTTTTGGATTCTGAATCAGCTTTCCATGTACGTAGCCAAACCGCTCTGCGAGCAGCTACTGCTGAAGCCGATGCCTGAGAGGCAATAGTACCCATATTCAAGACTGCTTCTTTCAAAAACATTGCAACCTGTTTGATATGTGCTACATGAAATTTTTGCTCTCTAGATGCAATTGAAAGATCCATTTCCAATGCATCAGCCCAGGCAGCCACTGCTTTTGCCAGCCAGGCTGAAGCTTTGATTGATCTTATGATTGCCCCAGACGGGGCAAAATATTTTTTTGCCAAAAACCATCAACTCTCCTATCCATGACACCATTTAATGATGTTGAAGGCAGAGGTAATGTGGATATTCCCACTAATAGAATTACATGCGTATATGCTTTTGGGGCCACCTCCCTGTTTAAACAGTCCTCAGCCAGAAGAGGATAACTGGAATTCCATTTCCTTGGAATTCTAAATTTCTTACTGGGTGTAACCAAAGCTCTTCTATAAATTTCCTTCAGCTGTCCTGACCCAGGAAACTCAGTCCTGACTGTTTTGGGACATTTAAACACAGGTGACTTGGATTTTAACACAGGCTCTGCTGATTATTCTAAGGATAGAATGGCTTTCATCGCATTAATTAACTCAGATACGTCCACTGAGCTGAGACCTTCCGCCTCAGCTTCGTATGCAGAACCAGAGTGTAATGAGTCTTCATTCTCCAACGAATCCTCATCTGAAGCATGTGTAGACTGTAAAGATATTGTTTCATGTCTATGTGATTTACTTACCACTGTCCTTTCAGCCTGTTTTTGTTGTGAGGCTGCTGCTTCCCCTGCTGGATGTGATAAACCCCAGGTGGAATGCTGCATGTAAGGGTTAGTAGTGTAACCTAACCCTGGTACAGAAGTTGGAATTATCCGCCTAGCTACACTGGATATTGTCTATAAAAAGGTAGCCCATGGGGGTTCAACTTGCACCTGTGTCCTCCTTGGATTTGTCAAGACTTTGATGAAAGCTAAAACTATGTTTCTGAACCAGATCCTGAGAGGTTAGCCCAGCTTTGACAAACATGATGAGTATTGGTGCTGCTGTGAGTGTATTTTCCTCACCCTTGCCGCTCTTAGACATGATAAATAATCAGACACTTGCACAGTGTACTACACAATTTGTGACTGTAATCACTTAAAATTTTGTTAAAGTGACATAAAATCCGACCCTACCTTGCTTTGCACAAGCATTGAAGATCGGAATAGTCAGAAAAAAACTGACAGAATTTTAGTAAATTCAGCAGTCACAGGTTATACATTAGTATAATCAGCAATAGGAGCACATAATCAACTACAAATACATTTCAAGTATGTAGGAGAAACCTATTACTGATAGAGCATCAAGCGACTGGAACCGGAAGTGACATTGGGCGCGCACACACAAGGACGCACACGAGGATGGAGCGACAAGGTGCTAGAGCCGTGAGCCGGGGGAGCCAGAAGCCGGCAGCAAGGGGGAAGCCAGCGGCCGGGGAGAGACAATAGTCAGGAAGAAGCAGTGGCCGGAGGGAGCCAGCAGCCGGTGGGTAAGGGAGCCTGCAGCCGGGGAGAACAACTTCTGTGCAGAGATCAGTGGAGCAGGGAGCAGATAAGTAGTAACTTTCCCTATTAGCTTTTCCCACTGTGTTGTATAACTGATTGTCTTCCTTTGTCCATTTCTGCATTTTATTGTTGAGTCCCTGTATTTGTACTAAATTTATCCTTATCCTATCCATTTATTTATATATATTTGTTTTTATTTGTTTATTGTCCCTTATTCCTTTATTTTATTTATTTATTATTTATTTGTCAGTGAGACAGTGTCTCTGGCACAGCTGTGTAATCATGATGTGAGTGTGTGTGCTGAGTAGTGAGTACTGCTAGCAGCAAGTCTCACAGCTTAACTGCAGTATAGCAGTGTGGTGGGGGTGGGGAGAAGGGGGTTGCTACACCAATGAGTCAAGGAATGGAGGAGTGGTTGGATTGTACTCACACAGCAGGTGGTGAAAAGGTTAAAAAGGAGGAGTGGTTGGAAGGGGAAGGAACTGGTAGGTGTAGAAGGGATTAGTGAGGGTAAGGACTCTCAAGGGAAATTGGAGTGGGATCCCACAGGTACCAAACTGGGTAAAGAGCAGCTTTTAGGAAGGAAATTGGTGAGCCAGACCCTGAGTTTGACCCTTCCCTGCCTCATGTGGGGTGGATCCTTGGACTCTCCAGTTCCTCAGGAGGCTGTGGATTCTTCTTGCCCACTACCTGGTGGTTCTGTGACTATCTCAGGCCACAAACCTCCCAGATGCCTGGCCTCCAGATAAATATGAAATGGTCATGGAGGTGGTCCTGGGCTCTGTAGAGGAGGAGGTGGAACAAGCAAAGGAAAGTTGTGTCCCTTCTGAAGGGGCAATGGTGGACATTGTGAATGGTGAAGGGAAGGTTTTGTGGGTGAAGAGGGAGTTATGCCATATATCCCAGAAGCATGGGTCCTCAGCCTATATGATGTGCCACCATTAATGTGGCCTCTGTCTTGTCTGACCAAGCTTGATTTATGGGCTTTGTAATTTTTATAAGCAGGATAAAGGCTGAGTTTTTTATTTCTGCAGTAGACTAGAATAAGCTGAGACAGTCCCACTTCCATTATACCACCTGAATGTGACGGTCAGTGACCACCGTGCCATCACTTACCTGTATGCTTACACGAAACAGAATGATGGAACACTTACACGGTTTCTTTACATCTTCTGGGGTCCACTCCGAGATTAAACATTATGGCGTAATTACTCAGACGGGAATATAAAATAGAATAAAAAGAAGCTATAATGTAATAATTAGATGCAAACAAAAGCTTTTATTATGAAATCATACAGGGGAGTATCCGCACCATATAGATGTAACATACAACAAACCACCGCAGATGGAACCCGGGTGACTCTAATGCACATGGTAATGTACAGGGTATATATGGATAGGATCTTGTATCAGAAAACACTCAGCACTCCTTATCAAGATGAGTGTCTGCAACAAGTTAGGCAAACTAGAAGTGAAAACACGTTCCAATGGCCGCCATATTGTCGTGCAGCAATACAGATTGTGCAAACTGGTATTAGACATTCACATTTACACAAAGCACAAGATACAAAATAAACAGCAGAAAAAAGACCTAAGCATTTGGGATGTATTATTTAGGAAGTAAATAGAGGTACATTAATGAAAAGCGTGAGTAACAGTCATTAGTCTGTTTGTGAAGGTCTCTAGAGTGGAGGCCTCTTGGACTGTGCAAGGCAGCGAGTTCCATGGTCAGGGCAGCAAAACTAAACGTTCAACCCATAAATGAATGACAGGAGATTCTTGGTACTGCTGGTAACAGTCCTTCATCTGTAGAAGCAAGCAAGCAGGGCAGTAAGGAGGCAGGAGCTGCTTCTAGTACCTTGGACCATGTAATGTTGGGCTGGGAAGGTCAGTTAGCCAATAATGAAATAGATTTTCCATCTTACAGGCAGCCGGTGAAGGGAGTAGAGAATGGGTGTTAGGAGGCAGGAACGGGCAGGTTAGGTAACAGCTTGGCTGCTGCATTCTGTACTAGCTGCAAGCTTTGTAATTCTTTTGCTGGGTGACCCAGGTAGATGGCATTGCAGTAGTCTATGAACTTCTGAGGGAATCAAGTGCTTGATTCTGGCTATGGTCCACAGATGGAAGAATGAGGATTTGTATGTGGCAGATACCTGATGTCTGTGTCAGCCACATACCAGGACAACACAAAGATTCAGCACATGTTCAGTATTTTGCAATTCTGAACACCAAAGCATAAATCCAGATGGTTGGTAAAGCTGTAGTCTTGTCCTTTGTTGGGGAGCTTCTATTATGTTTCACAAAGACTGAGTCACAGCCAACTGGCATCATCCACCCCTGGCGCTCAGCTAGACAACCATTTATTGGTATTCGGTTCTCAGTACATGGAGCAAAAAGCAGGTCATCTGCATAGCAGTGGTAGACCAGGCCATGACGTCTGATTATATCACCCAGTGGTAGCATGTATATTTTATAAAGCATAGGAGATAGGATTCACCCGAGGAACATTGGACGACAGTGATAATTATACTCCAGAAGATGTAAATGGTTCCGTACTTGGGTAATGTCTAATGTGTTCAACAAGAGCGGATTTATTTCTCTCACAGCATGAAAATGGCTTCTCATCTGTGTGACTCCTCTGATGTGTAACAAGATGTGATTTATATGCAAAACATTTCCCACACTCAGAACAGGAAAATGGCTTCTCACCTGTGTAACTGCTCTGATGTGTAACAAGATGTGATTTCTGTGCAAAACATTTCCCACACTCAGAACAGGAATACGGCTTCTCACCTGTGTGACTTCTCTCATGCCGATCAAGAGCTTATTTCCCGACCAACATCCTGCTGATATATCCTGCTCCCTACTACGTTCTCGTTGGAAATTGCTCCACAGGGGTGTTCCAGTGTGCTGCATCTTTTGGTGTCTGTGCTGTCTCTAGCTGCAGAAAAACCTTGGCATTGCGGAGCTGCGTAGTGTGGCCTACATCCTGGGTGTCGCGGCCGGCCTCACTGCCTGACATTGTGCTGTGCGCAAGTTCACTTCCAGCTACGGCTCTCCTCTCCTGACCACTCCGGCTGGTGGGCTGCTGATTCGGGGACTGCTGGCACTGACTGGCTGTGGTGGGAGACTACTACATCACCGGGATTGACCGCATGTTTACTGTGGCCAAACTTACCTGCTGCGGATCCGCCACTTCTACTACCCGACTATTTACCCAAGCTGAATGCGGGGCGGCTTCTTCTGAGTGGTGCTTTTAACTCCGTGTCTGTGCCGCTGCTGTCGCCTTATATTGCGAGCGGAATCCTTGCATTTTGGCCGACCCTGTGAGCAGCTTATTAAGAGTGCTTTCCCGCCACGTAGATGCCATCTTTTGACCGGGCCCCTAGGAACTTCATTACTTCTCTCCTATGCTTCCCTAGTGAGCGCACACCTTTTTTTCACTATAGCTCTCTGCTGAACACTGAGGTCTCCTTCATCATGAACACACAGAACTGCCATTTCTTCTGCGTTTCATACCTCTGATATTGACTGTTTGAGACTGGACCTTTCTAATATTTCTATCTGCTATTCTGTGCTTCTTTACATATTACTGGCTTTGGTGAGGCACCCCCTGCAGCCATGTTTAACCCTGCTAGTACCTCTGAACATCTAACCTCCTCTATCCTGAAGGCTGCTATGGAATCTGAGAAAAGGATTCTTGCTATGTTTGGAGAAGAGACTGTTGCGGTGCCCGTTTCTCCTGAACAGTCTGCCTGCCTACCTGTGTTGATGCCCTCGGAGCCCTTGGGTGAGCCTGTGGGTTCCGCTACACAACAAGTTATAAATTGGGGGAGTTGCGGATTAATCCCATGCGTATTCGCCGTTATTCCTGGTTTCCGATGGTGCATGGGATGTCAGCGGCAGCCTCCATCTCGTCATTAGGACTGTGTGGACCCACACTGTAATCTCATTCAGGGCCTCAAAATGTGACTTTTTGAACACTGGAGAACTGTACTGTATCACATTGCAGTCCGTTGAGGTGCTAGGGAGGGGGATGGATTTCCATTCTGTAATTTTTGTGGACCTGAGGCCTTTACTCTTCTCTACTTGGATAATGCTGTACAAGATGGCTGATGACTCCATTTGTTTGCTGGTTACTGTTTGTGAATTGTTGGGCTATATGGTTCCGGAATGGGCCCGTCCCCCAGACTGAATTTGTTTCTTTCCAAGTCTGTGTACTGATTCACTGTTGCCAGGACCCTCGCTATGTTTTATTTTCTCACTGATTCTCTGTAAAATATTGTCCATTCTCATGTTTTTTGTATGTCTTATTATCGGCCTAACTTTATTACATAGTTACACACTATGTTTAATTTGAAAAATGTTCATTTAAGAGCTTATGTATCTAGATACGCATTGGAATATCTATTGGGTATAGCAAACACTATCCTTCATATTTTATGTTCACATATGTAAGTTTATACGTGGAAGTTCTACTAGAGTTAGATCCTTTGATATTATCTTTTCAGTTGCCCCAGTCAGATATCTATTTTATTTATCCTCATTTTGGGTATGGGGTGGGGATTAGGGCTTAGACAAGTTAAGTAGCTTAGGTGGGCGGGTTATGGGGATCCAGGTATACCTAGGTTGGGGTTAGGTTATACAGGGTGCGGGGTTTGTTTTGATTTAGTTAGAGACTGTAGGGTTTTGTTTTATTCTGCTTAGATTTATGGCAGATGTCTCCGGAATTATATATATTTTTTTCAATATTCCTTCACTCTATGCCTATTCTATTCATGGCCTGCAATATAGTTATCTCTGTATCTCTATATTCCTCAGCTATAGGTTACTCTCACTTTATCCTAGATATGTGAGCTCACATGGCGCCTGTGTGCTCCTATTGCTTAATGTTATACTGATGAGTGCTTTATATATCCTGTTTTTGTTGGGTATGTATTGTAATTTTATTTGGTATACATTGTCTGACAGTACTCCTGTCGGCATATTGCATGCTCTACTGTATCTGCCATGATTGTGACGCACAAAACGCGTTGGAGGCACAGAGCTACAGTTTACCATTTGACCGTCCCGAATTCCCTGACGCCGAGCCGCAGTGTGACGTCATCGAGCCGCGACTTAACAACTAACCGCGATCTCCCACCGCTGGACGCAGTGGCACGGGAGAAGAGGACTTACCATACTACATCTTGGAGCCCTGCATGGTACCGGTTAGTAGTTAGGGAAAGTTAGAACTTCCACATTTTGTGAAATCGTGACGGACTGAGCTCAAATTCTCCAAAAGGAGCTGTAAACACGTTTTGTATTAACAAATCTTTCTTACAGGTGCCACTTTCTTATAATTCTCATAATTTTTAGCGCTCGTTACAAGTATTTTAATAATTGTTTGTTGTATTTTTTTTTTTGGGGGGGGGGGGTTTAAAAAACTTACAATAAAGAATACACAATTTAAAAAAAAGAGCTTATTTCCCACACCGAGAACGGGAATATGGCTTCTCACCTGTGTGAATTCTCTGATGTGTAACAAGAGCGGATTTCTGTGCGAAACATTTCCCACACTCAGAACAGGAAAATGGCATCTCACCTGTGTGAGCATGCTGATGAATAACAAATTGTGATTTGTGTGCAAAACATTTCCCACACTCAGAACAGGAATACGGCTTCTCACCTGTGTGACTTCTCTGATGTATAACAAAATGTGATTTGTGTGCAAAACATTTCCCACACTCAGAACAGGAATACGGCTTCTCACCTGTGTGACTTCTCTGATGTATAACAAGATCTGGTTTCGATGAAAAACATTTCCCACACTCAGAACAGGAATATGGCTTCTCACCTGTGTGACTTCTCTGATGTATAACAAGAGCTGATTTCCATGCAAAACATTTCCTACACTCAGAACAGGAATATGGCTTCTCACCTGTGTGACTTCTCTGATGACTAACAAGATGGTATTTCGATGAAAAACATTTCCCACACTCAGAACAGGAATACGGCTTCTCACCTGTGTGACTTCTCTGATGTATAACAAAATGTGATTTGTGTGCAAAACATTTCCCACACTCAGAACAGGAATATGGCTTCTCACCTGTGTGACTTCTCTGATGTATAACAAGTTCTGATTTCGATGAAAAACATTTCCCACACTCAGAACAGGAATATGGCTTCTCACCTGTGTGACTTCTCTGATGTATAACAAGATGTGATTTCCGTGCAAAACATTTCCTACACTCAGAACAGGAATATGGCTTCTCACCTGTGTGACTTCTCTGATGACTAACAAGATGGTATTTCGATGAAAAACATTTCCCACACTCAGAACAGGAATACGGCTTCTCACCTGTGTGACTTCTCTGATGTGTAACAAAATGTAATTTCTGTGCAAAACATTTCCCACACTCAGAACAGGAATATGGCATGTCACCTGTGTGACTTCTCTCATGTCTAACAAGATGTGATTTATATGTAAAACATTTCCCACACTCAGAACATGGAAATGGCCTCTCACCTGCCTTAGCTGGCTGATGAGTAATAAGGTTTGTGTTCTGTGTAAAACATTTGGCATCTATAGACCAGGGAAACACTGTATCTACTCTCAGAGCTGTAACAGATGCACCAATATCAGAGTGATCAGGAGAACATTTCCCAGGATCAGAGGGATCAGCTGATAGAGCTGGATGTATAATTGGGGTAATGGGGTTAGCTCCTGGAGAATACTGTCTACTGTCATAATTGGTTATTTCAGAATCCAGGGATAACATTAGATGTCCTTCTGTGATATTCCTGCTTGTGTGTCCATCTGCTGGAAATAAAATACATTAATATATATAATGAGTAGACAAGACCCAGGGTGTTACAGGATACAATATATAATTCTATAACAGACATTTTTACCTGTAATCATTGCTTTTATGTTTATTAAAAAACAAAAAAAAGCTAGGATGCTTAGACTGGACCTTGATCAACACTGAACGCTCATGTGAGATTACTAGAGGTGACGTGGACGCTCATGTGGGATTACAAGAGGTGACGTGGACGCTCACGTGGGATTACAAGAGGTGACGTGGACGCTCACGTGGGATTACTAGAGGTGACGTGGACGCTCACGTGGGATTACTAGAGGTGACGTGGACGCTCACGTGGGATTACTAGAGGTGTCACGGGCGATCACGTGGGATTACTAGAGGTGACACAGGCGATCACGTGGGATCACTAGAGGTGACACGGACGCTCACGTGGGATCACTAGAGGTGACACGGACGCTCATGTGGGATCACTAGAGGTGACACGGACGCTCATGTGGGATCACTAGAGGTGACACGGACGCTCATGTGGGATCACTAGAGGTGACATGGATGCTCATGTGGGATTACTAGAGGTGACATGGACGCTCATGTGGGATTACTGGAGTTGACATGGACGTTCATGTGGGATTACTGGAGGTGACACGGATGCTCATGTGGGATTACTAGAGGTGACATGGACGCTCATGTGGGATTACTAGAGGTGACATGGGCTTTGCAATAAAAAAACACCAAAAAAGAGACAGTGCTGTCCTGTTTGCACACTAATAAATAATATATAACCTTCATTAAGTACAGTAAAGTATGTAAGATAAATCCGTGATATATTAAACACAAAGGTAAATGTATAAAGGTGAATAAAGTAATAAAGAAACAAGTGTATTTGTTGTTAAACATCAGCATGTATATTATATTGGGTGATAACTGATTCAGTGCTAATAATCCTGTTCAGTAAGAATATAGTAATACACAGGTTCTCAAACTCGGTCCTCAGGACCCCACACAGTGCATGTTTTGCAGGTATCCTGACAGAATCGCAAGTGAAATAATTAACTCCACCTGTGGACCTTTTAAAATGTGTCAGTGAGTAATTAATACACCTGTGCAACTGCTGGGTTACCTGCAAAACATGCACTGTGTGGGGTCCTGAGGACCGAGTTTGAGAACCACTGTAGTAATATATTACACCCATACGAGGATGGGATAAATTACACATTGAATAATATTGTGGCAGAGTTTCCTCCAGCGGTAATCTCAATGTGAAATCATACTGTATGTATAAACATTTTATGGGGGGGATTCAGTTCATCGCAAAAACTCCCTATCCAATTAGCCGCAAAAAGTTATTGCTGATAATTCTCCATAGGTTTTTTATTTTGCTCACAAATATCTGCGCACTGAGCAGTTGTGCGGTGTTAGGAGGAACTCATTTAAAAAGGCTTTTTAGATGTTTCCTACTGTATTGTCTTACTGACCTATAGTTTCCAACTGTATTGTCTTACTGACCTATAGTTTCTTACTGTATTGTCTTACTGACCAATAGTTTCCTACTGTATTGTCTTACTGACCTATAGTTTCTTACTGTATTGTCTTACTGACCTATAGTTTCCTACTGTATTGTCTTACTGGCCTATAGTTTCTTACTGTATTGTCTTACTGACCTATAGTTTCCTACTGTATTGTCTTACTGACCTATAGTTTACTGTATTGTCTAACTGAGCTATAGTTTCTTATTGTATTGTCTTACTGACCTATAGTTTCTTACTGACCTATGGTGTCTTACTATATTGTTTTACTGAAATACAGTTTCTTACTGTATTGTCTAACTGACCTAGTTTCCTTTTGTATTGTCTTACTGACCTACTGTTTCCTACTGTATTGTCTTACTGACCTACTGTTTCCTACTGTATTGTCTTACTGACCTATAGTTTCCTATTGTATTGTCTTACTGACCTATAGTTTCCAACTGTATTGTCTTACTGACCTATAGTTTCCTACTGTATTGTCTTACTGACCTATAGTTTCTTACTGTATTGTCTTACTGACCAATAGTTTCCTACTGTATTGTCTTACTGACCTATAGTTTCTTACTGTATTGTCTTACTGACCTATAGTTTCCTACTGTATTGTCTTACTGGCCTATAGTTTCTTACTGTATTGTCTTACTGACCTATAGTTTCCTAGTGTATTGTCTTACTGACCTATAGTTTACTGTATTGTCTAACTGAGCTATAGTTTCTTATTGTATTGTCTTACTGACCTATAGTTTCTTACTGACCTATGGTGTCTTACTATATTGTTTTACTGAAATACAGTTTCTTACTGTATTGTCTAACTGACCTAGTTTCCTTTTGTATTGTCTTACTTACCTGCAGTTTCTTACTGTATTGTCTTACTGACCTACTGTTTCCTACTGTATTGTCTTACTGACCTACTGTTTCCTACTGTATTGTCTTACTGACCTATAGTTTCCTATTGTATTGTCTTACTGACCTATAGTTTCCCACTGTATTATCTTACTGACCTACAGTTTCCCACTGTATTGCCTTACTGACCTTCTTTTCTACTGTATTGTCTTACTGACCTATAGTTTCCTACTGTATTGCCTTACTGACCTATAGTTTCCTTCTGTATTACATAGTAACATAGTATCTAAGGTATAAAAAATAGAATTTTAATTATCTACCGGTAAATCCTTTTCTCGTAGTCCGTTGAGGATGCTGGTCCATATTAGTACCATGGGGGTATAGACGGGTCCACTAGAAGCCATGAGCACTTTAAGAGTTTAATAGTGTGGGCTGGCTCCTCCCTCTATGTCCCTCCTACCAGACTCTAGAAACTGTGCCCGAGGAGACGACATACTTCGAGAGAAGGAAATACACAGATAGTGGCAAGATTCATACCAGCTCACACAACAGGCAAATCCGGCCAACATGCCGAAAAACTCAGCAACAGCTGAAACAGTAAATAACGCAGAACTTACCTAGGAACCAGGCAGTACTGAACTATAAAACCAAAGCAGGAAAACAAAGCGCTGGGCGGGCGCCCAGCATCCTCTACAGATTACGAGAAAAGGATTTACCGGTAGGTAATTAAAATCCTATTTTCTCTTAGAGGATACTGGGGTCCATATAAGTACCATGGGGATGTACCAAAGCTCCCAGAAAAGGATGGAGAGCGCGAAGGCTCCTGCAAAACTGCTTGACCAAACTTGAGGTCATCAGAGGCCAAGGTATCGAACTTGTAAACCTTAGCAAACATAGTGAACAGATAAAGTAAGTGCAATAGGATGCGCTACATGCGGAAATGGGTGGACAGATCTAATTATCCCTTGTGTGTAATATTAAAAGTTGATACTTCCCTTAATATCACCTATATGCATACACTTCTTGAATCCGTTCCACATGTGAAAAAAATAGATAAATGCATATAGTGTAGTATATTTTAGATAGGACAAAATTTAATACAATCAATTGTCAGATTTATACATAAAAAATGCACAAAAAATGCAGATTAAATTCCTAAAAACACTTTTTCACCCAAATGTAGGGTAATAAAGGTGGAGGATTACCAGATGAAAGTGATCAGTGAGCGTATCAGATGTAACCTTAGGGTAACTGGCTCCGGAACCGGGTTCCCTCGTCCACGTCCCAATCGTCTGGTCAGCCTTACACCTGTTGATAATTCAATGCATACACCACTCTCCTGCTGCTACGCGTTTCGGGAATGTCCCTTCATCAGGCAGTGAGAGTGGAGTGAAAAGACTTCCTTTTTGTACCTTCAACCTAGATTACTTCCGGGTCAGGAGTCATATATTACTTCCGGGTCAGGAGTCACATATCCCTCCTTCACGTATGGGACAGGAGGGATATGTGACTGTATGTGGTGTATGCATTGAATTATCAACAGGTGTAAGGCTGACCAGACGATTGGGACGTGGACGAGGGAACCCGGTTCCGGAGCCAGTTACCCTAAGGTTACATCTGATACGCTCACTGATCACTTTCATCTGGTAATCCTCCACCTTTATTACCCTACATTTGGGTGAAAAAGTGTTTTTAGGAATTTAATCTGCATTTTTTGTGCATTTTTTATGTATGAATCTGACAATTGATTGTATTAAATTTTGTCCTATCTAAAATATACTACACTATATGCATTTATCTATTTTTTTCACATGTGGAACGGATTCAAGAAGTGTATGCATATAGGTGATATTAAGGGAAGTATCAACTTTTAATATTACACACAAGGGATAATTAGATCTGTCCACCCATTTCCGCATTTAGCGCATCCTATTGCACTTACTTTATCTGTTCACTATTTCATATTGGTACAAGGGATTACCACTGGTGCAAAGGGGTTGCTGCTTGTTGCTATTGGCGCCATTCGTGTTCTCTATTACTTCTTTAAACCTTAGCAAACATGTTCGACACAGACCAAGTAGCTCAGCAAAGCTGTACAGACGAGACACCCCGGGCAGCCGCCCAGGAAGAGCCCACCTTACGAGTAGAGTGGACCTTTACAGATTTTGGACACGGCAATCCTGCCATAGAATATGCATGCAGGATGGTGAACCTGATCCAGCGTGAAATCGACTGCTTAGAAGCAGGACACCCAATTTTCTTGGGATCATAGAGGACAGAGTCAGTTTTCCTATGATGAGCCGTCCTCTTCACATAAATCTTCAAAGCCCTTACAACATCCAAGGCCTTTGAAGCAATTGAGGTGTCAGTAGCCACTGGCACAACAATAGGTTGGTTGATATGAAAAGCTGAGACAACCTTAGGCAGGAACGACAAGTCCTGAGTTCCGCCCTATCTTCATGGAAGATCAGATAGGGACTTTTACAGGAAAAAGCTCCCAATTCTGACACGCGTCGAGCAGATAGCTAAGGCCAACAAAGTGACCGCCTTCCACGTGAGAAACTTGATTTTAGCCTCCTGTAGAGGCTCAAACCAATCCGACTGCAGGAACGAATACCACACCAAGATCCCAGGGTGCCATTGGCGCCACAAAGGGAAGCTGGATGTACAGAACCTCTTCAAAAAGGTCTAAACCTCAGGGAGGACAGCCAATTGCTTTTGTAAGAAAATGGATAAAGCCGGGATCTGAACCTTGATAGATCCCAATCTCAGGCCCATATCCACACCTGCTTGCAGGAAAAGGAGCAAACGTCCAAGTTGAAACTCCACAGCAGGAAATTTCTTGGATTCACCCCAAGACACATATTATTTCCAAATTCGATGGTAATATTTAGATGTTACCCCATTCCTAGCCTGTATCAGGGTAGGAATCACCTCGCTTGGGATACCCTTTCGAGCTAAGATCTGGTGCTCAACCGCCATGCCATCAAACGTAGCCTTGGTAAGTCTTGATAGGCGAACAGCCCCCGCAGCAGCAGATCCTCCCGAAGAGGTAAGAGCTGTGGATCTTGCAGAAGATCCAGCAGATCCGCGTACCAAGCCCTCCTTGGCCTGTCTGGAGCAATGAGGATTGCCAGAACCTTTGTTCTTCTTACAAGTTGAAGAACTCTTGGAATCAGAGGAAGTGGAGGGAACACATACACTGACGTGAACACCCACAGTGTTACCAGTGAGTCCACCGCCACTGCCTGCGGGTCTCTCGACCTGGAAAAGTACCTCCGCAGCTTCTTGTTGAGATGGGAGGCCATCATGTCTATGTGAGGAACCCCCCACCAACAGGTTACCTCCTCAAACACCTCTGGGTGAAGGCCCCATTCTCCTGGATGGAGATAGTGTCTGCTGAAGAAGTCTGCTTCCCATATTTCTAATCCCGGAATGAAGATTGCTGACATCGCCACTGCATGCCTTTCTGCCCAGAGGAGGATTCTTGACACCTCTGACATTGCAGCCCTGCTCTTCGTTCCGCCTTGTTGGTTTATGTAGGCCACTGTGGTCACGTTGTCCGACTGCACCAGAACAGCTCAATCCTGTAGGTGTGCTGCTTGAAGAAGGCAGTTGTACATGGCCCTTAGCTCCAGGATGTTTATTGGGAGAAGGGATTCTTGATACGACCACCTTCCTTGGAAGGTTTCTCCCTGAGCGACTGCTCCCCAACCGCTTAGACTTGCATCCGTGGTTAGAAGGATCCAGTCCTGAACCCTGAACCTTCGGCCTTCCAGAAGGTGTGGTAGTTGTAGCCACCAGAGGAGTGAAATCCTGGCTTTGGTGACAGATGTATCCTCTGATGCATATGTAGGTGAGATCCCAACCACTGGTCCAAGAGATCCAGCTAAAGGAGCGAGCATTGAATCCTCCATACTGCAGAGCCTCGTAGGAGGCAACCATCTTCCCCAGAAGGTGGATGCACTGATGAACCGATACCCATGAAGGCTTCAAGACATCCCGGACCATTGTTTGAATCACTAGTGCTTTCTCTACCGGTAGAAACACCCTCTGCACCTCCGTGTTGAGGATCATTCCCAGGAAAGGCAGCCTCCTTGTCAGCTCCAGATGAGACTTTGGAAGGTTCAGGATCCAACCGTGCTCCTTGAGCAGATGTGTCATGAGGGCATTCAATCTTAATAACTTCTCCCTGGATGTTGCCTTGATCAGGAGATCATCCAGATACGGAATTGTGTTCACACCCTGCTTGCGGAGGAGAACCATCATCTCTGCCATCACCTTGGTGAAGACCCTCGGTTGAAACGGATAGTGATCGTCTAAAGAGTGCAAACTTGAGATAAGCCTGATGCGTCGACCAAATGGGAATGTGGAGGTACGCATCCTTGATGTCCAGGGACACCAAGAATTCCCCCTCCATCAGTCCTGAGATGACAGCTCTCAGAGACTCCATCTTGAACTTAAACTCCCTGAGATAAGGGTTCAAATACTTTAAGTTCAGAATTGGCCGTACAGAACCATCCGGCTTCAGTACCATGAGAAGGTTCGAATAGTAAACCTTGTTCCACTGATGAGGCAGAACTGGAACAATGACCTCGGACACTACCAATTTTCAGATAGCTTCCAGAAGAATTGCTCTATCTGCCTGCAAAGCCGGTAAGCCTGATTTGAAGAAACGATGAGGTGGGAGAGTTTGAAACTCCAGACTGTACCCCCAGGACACCATATCCTATATCCAAGGGTCCAGGCCAGACGACACCCAGACGTGGCTGAAATGCCGGAGTCTTGGTCCCATCTGACTTTCCTCCAGGCTGTGTAGTCCACCGTCATGCGGAGTACTTGTGGGTACCAGAAGCAGGCTTCTGGTCTTGGGAACCTGCGGGAGCAGGCTTTTTTCCTTTAGCACGACCACCTCTAAAGAAGGTGTGAGGTTTGTTCTTTGTAGGCCTCGCAGAATACTGAATGTTACGTACGAATAAATCAACATCACCTTTATCCATCGTAGTCAAGTCGTCCTGCAGAGTGATTGACCATCTGGCTATAGCCCTGAAGCCGTATATTTGGATTTGAGCATAGCATCCACCTTGCGATCAGCCGGGTCCTTCAACGCGGTAGATCCCGGGACTGGTAAAACCACTTATTTTTACAGCCTGGAAACAGAGGCGTCCACTATAGGTGGAGACTCCCATTTCATTCTATCATCCTCTGGGAATGGAAAAACAACCAAGACCCTTCTTAGGGATCTGTAATTTTTTCACTGGATTTTCCCAGGCCTTTTCAAATATAGCATTTAATTCCTCAGATGTTGGAAAGGTAAGAGGGGCCTTCTTACTGTCCATGAAAAAGGCCTCCTCTACCTGCTCAGGAGGAGTGTCCGAAATACGCAACACATCCCGTACGGCCTCAATCTTCAACTGCAACCCCTTAGCAAGTGATGCCGTCCCCCATGACACATCCCCGTCACCGTCTGCAGTGTCAGAATCGGTGTCTGTGTCATCCTGCATAATCTTGGCAAGCGCACGTTTGTGAGAATGTACCGCAGGGGACCCTGAGGGAGCAGTATCAGACCATACAACCATAGAGGATTGCAGTACCTGAGTGACATGCTCAGATCTTGTAACCCTCTCAGAAATCTGAGGAATAGTTCCTCTAAGAGAGGTTAACCACTCCGGTTCTCTAGCTGGGATCTGCGCTACAACAGTGCAATCCTGATTACATGGGATGGGATCTTCCTGAGAAGATGAATCCTCTGCAGCATATGAGACAGAGTCTGTAGACATGTTTGCTGTTACACACCACTCACACCACATACACACAGGGTACAGGGCAGACAGTGGCTCAGACCCCGCAGGGTGGACACTGCTCTCCCCCTCAGTCCCTCGATGCAGGGAGACTGTTGCCAGCAGCCTCCCTGTAAAATAAAAACTCTAAGAAAAACTTTTACTAAGAAAGCTCTGTAGAGCTCCCCTAGCTGTGACCGGCTCCTCCGGGCACATTTTCTAAACTGAGTCTGGAAGGATGGGCATAGAGGGAGGAGCCAGCCCACACTATTATACTTTTAAAGTGCCAATGGCTCCTGGTGGACCCGTCTATACCCCATGGTACTAATATGGACCCCAGCATCCTCTAGGACGTGAGAAAAGACAATTTGTCCATCGAGTTCAACCTATTTGTGGTTTCCTGTGCAGTATTGTTTTTGGACTAAATTTAGTCTGATGCTGATGTCAGCCGTTGTGTTTATTCCTTTTTTTTATAATAACTATAGTGCGTTACTACGCACCATAATCCTGAATTTCATTATCCATTAGGAATTTATCCAACCCATTCTTAAAGGTGTTGACCGAGTCCACCATTATAACTCTCAGGCAGGGAATTCCAAACACGTATTGTCCTTACCGCGAAAAAAACATTTCCCCGCTTTGTGCAGAATTTTCTCTCCTCTAACCTAAGCAAGTGTCCATGTGTCCTCTGTGCTGATCTTACCAAACACAGGTCCCGCGCAAGCTCTGTGTATTGTCCCCTTATATATTTGTAGATGTTGATCATGTCCCCTCTTAGTCTCCTCTTTTCCAGTATAAACATGCCTAGCCTAGCAAGCCTTTCCTCGTATTCCAGAGTCTCCATGCCCTTAATTAGTTTGGTCGCCCGCCTCTGAACCTTTTCTAGCTCCAGGATATCCTTTTTGTAGTATGGTGCCCACAATTGTACACAGTATTCAAGATGTGTCCTCACTAGTGATTTATATAACGGGAATATAATACTCTCATCCCTAGCATCAATACCCCGTTTTATGCATGCTAATATCTTATTAGCCTTCTTTGCTGCACTCCTACTTTGGGTACTACTGCTTAGCTTGCTATCTATGAGGACACCTAAGTCCTTTTCCAGTACAGAATCCCCTAATATTACCCCATTTAGTAGGTAGGTGTAAGTTTTGTTCTTGCTACCACAGTGCATTAACTTACACTTGTCTGTGTTGACGCTCATTCTCGATTGGCTGCCCATGCTTCTAGTTTAACCAAGTCGTTCAGAAGACTCAGCACCCCCCTCCGTTATTTATAACCTTACACAATTTGGTATCGTCTGCAAAAATTTACACCATGCTCCATAGACCTTCTGACAGGTCGTGAACAATAGTGATCCTGGTACAGACCCTTGCGGCACACCACTTAGCACTTCAGTCCAATTTGAAAATGATCCATTAACCACAATGCACTGCTCCCTATTATCTAACCAATTACGGACCCAAGTGCATATTGTGCTCCCTAGCCCTATTCCTTGTAGTTTATAGATAAGACGCATGTGTGGTACTGTGTCGAAAGCTTTGGCAAAGTCTAAAAAGATTACATCCACCTCCTTACCCTGATCAAGGATCGCACTTACTGTTTCATAAAAGCCAAGTAAGTTGGTTTGACATGATCTGTCCTTCACAAATCCATGTTGGTTCCTTTTAATGACCTTATTGAACTTCTGAATACTATCTCTTAGAATACCTTCCAATACTTTCCCCACTATAGATATAAGACTAACTGGTCTATAATTACCTGGTTCAGCTTTACTTCCCTTTTTGAATATTGGCACTACAGATGGGTCCACATTTATCTTGACCTTTAATAGGAGTAACTGAGACTGGCCAGTCGGACTTAATCCCCTGCTGTAATTACTTAATCCCCTGCTGTATTGTTCTCTGTATTGTATTGCTGCTGAAAACAATAGATGAAGGGTTTATGCCAGGCCTGGCCAACCTGTGGCTCTCCAGATGTTGTAAAACTACACATCCCAGCATGCCCTGCCACAGTTTTAGCCTTCCCTACTAGCAAAACTGTGGCAAAGCATGATGGGACTTGTAGTTTTACAACAGCTGGAGAGCCACAGGTTGGCCAGGCCTGGTTTATGCTAATAAGTCATGTTGTGCCTAGGCGCAGAAAACTAGTCAAGATAACCGTGGATCCATCTGTACTTCAGCTATACGCCAGTCTTTGGGAACCATACCTGATATAACTGAATCTTTAAAGATCAAAGATAGCGGCCTTGCAAGTTCAGAGTGAAGCTCCATAAGAACTCTTGGGTGAATTCCATCGGGACCCGGTGACTTACTAATCTTTACATTAATTAATCGGTCACAGACTACATCCTCACATAAATAAGCACTTAGCAGTGGGACATTATCTTTGGTGACATTGTGTGTTAGTCCCTGCATTTGGTCTTCTCTTGTACATACAGTTGAAAAAAAAACTAAATTAATTTGTCCGCTATGTCATTATCATTTTTGATTAAGACTCCCATTTTGTCTTTTAAAGGGTCTATATCAGGCATTCCCAAACGCGGTCCTCAAGGCACACCAACAGTGCAGGTTTTAGTGATATCCAGGCTTCAGCACAGATGGTTAAATCAAAATAACTGAGCTACTAATTATGTCACCTGTGTTCAAGCCTGGATGTCACTAAAACCAGGACTGTCAAGGCCCGTACACACTGGTCGATATATCGGCCGTTCTCTTGAATGGCCGATATATCATTGGACCGTCGGCCAGTGTGTACGGCGATACATCTGTGAACTCCGTCGTTCACAGACGTATTGTGTCGGCCGCGCAGTACAGCCGACAGCCAATATATCTACCGATATATTGACGCGTCGCTGTGTGTGTACGGGGCGGTTGGCCGACCGCCCGTACACATGCTGCGGCGGCCGGCGGTGATTGACAGCTGGACTGGGCGGCCGTGTGTACACGCCTGCCCAGTTCATGACGTCAGTCCCCGACGGATCGGGCAGTGTGTATGCTGAACACACTGCCCGATCCGTCCATAGATATACAGGTTGAGTATCCCTTATTCAAAATGCTTGGGACCAGAGGTATTTTGGATATGGGATTTTTCCGTATATTGGAATATTTGCATAATATAATGAGATATCATGGTGATGGGACCTAAATCTAAGCACAGAATGCATTTATATTACATATATACCTTATACACACAGCCTGAATGTCATTTTAACCAATATTTTTTATAAATTTGTGCATTAAACAAAGTGTGTCTACATGCATACAATTTATTTATATTTCATATACACCTTATACACACAGCCTGAAGGTCATTTAATACAATATTTTTAATAACTGTGTGTATTTAACAAAGTTTGTGTACATTGAGTCATCAAAAAACAAAGGTTTCACTATCTCAGTCTCACTCAAAAAAGTCCGTATTTCGGAATATTCCGTATTTCGGAATATTTGGATAAGGGATACTCAACCTGTATCTGCAGATCAATTGATCTGCAGATATATCTATTAGTGTGTACCAACCTTTAGTGTGCCTTGAGGACCGTGGTTGGGAAACACTGGTCTATACTCTCCTTTAATATCTTGCTGTTGATATATTTAAAAAAAAATGGGATTTGCTTTGCTTTCCTTTGCTGCTAGTTTTTCAGTTTCTACTTTAGCCTCTTATTTCTTTTTTGCATATTTTGTTACAATCCTTGAGCCAGTATAGGACTGCTTATGAACGCTGATATTGACTGAGACCATATCGTGGTCGCTGTTTCCTATGGGCTCCCCTACTATAATATTTGATACCAATTCCCCATTGTTTGTTAATACCAGGACTAAGATTGCATTGTACCTGTCACGATCCGGGTATCTGGACGCCATTACTTACCCTTCAGATGCCTCCTAAGGCGGGCTCAGCGTTCCAGGACCGGATTCCGCTGTTCCTGAGTTTCCACATGCAGAGTGTCAGAGTGGTGTTTTCATCAGCCGCGGCCTCCGCTGTGCCCGCGTGGTTAAATGTGCATCTATCAGCCTGGCGTCTCCTGTCTCCGGTGGCCGGCGCCGCCATTACTGTTTCCCAGACCACATGGATTACAAACCAAACTTCCCTCCAAGTGTCTGCATGGGCGCAGCCATCTTGGATTCTGTCATCTGATCATTTCCACCAATCTGCTGTCTGTATTGTTGATTTGCATAATTGCCTAGCCAACCCCTTCCTTGCTGCAGGTATAAGTAAGCTGTACCTGAGCAAGGAAGACGTCAGTGCTTTGGTTGTCAAACCTAGTTCCTGTTTGTCTCTCTCCTGTGATTGTCTTTCAGGTTCCAGCTCCTGTCTCAAGACTTCCACCATAGAGACCCGCACCAGCATTCCACCTGCGGTGTAGCCTGACTCTCCAATCCATTGTGGATTCATCTGTTTCCAGCTACAACATTACCTGCTTCCAGCAGAGTACAGCTTCCCTTAAAGGGCCGGTGTCCTTTCTACACTTTACCACTCTCCACCGGTATTATTATTTCTCCGCTCCCAAGTTCTACATTTCAGTTCATATTTCATCGCTCCCAAGTTCATTTATTATTTAACTGGTTCCAGCCAGTATCCACTCCGTGCTAACAACAGTCTGGTTCCAGCCAGTATCCACAGCAGCTGTTTTACCATCAGCAACCCAGCTTTTCCTGGAACACCAGCTGGCACAATCCTGGGTTATCTCCATTGCTACAGTCGGGCCTGGTAAGGACTTTCCATCTAGAAGATCATAAGAACTATCTCACACTACCAGTGCCCTGTGGCTCCTGCCATCCTGTAGTACTCAGGAACTGTATTTATTCTTTGCTGACTTTTACGTTTTCTTTTACTGCTGCTGTGTTGCGGAGTTGTCATAATAAACATCATTGACTTTTATCCAAGTTGTCGTGGTCACGCCTTCGGGCAGTTATTATTCATGTTACTTACATGTCCAGGGGTCTGATACAACCTCCCAGGTTCCGGTACATCTCAGCCCCTACAACTGAGGCTGCCTCCCGTCAGCTCAGGCCCTCAGTTGTGACAGTACCAGTTGGTTCCTCGATTAATTGAATATAGTAGATATCATTTAGTGTGTGTAAAAACATATTGCCCCTAGCAGTATCACATGAATGGATTTTCCAGTTTATCTCTGGATAGTTAAAGTCTCCCATCACTACTATGTCTCCTACTCCTGCTGCTCTTTCAATTTGCTGCAGTAACAATTCCTCATCAGACACATTAATACCAGGCGGCCTGTAGCATAACTCCAATAACTTTTTTATTGCTTTACCCCCGCATGCAATTTCTACCCAGAACGTCTCAACAGTATTTACAGTCCCCTGTTGAATATCTTCCCATATATGAGGTTTTAATAACGGCTTTACATAAAGACATACCCCTCCACCCCGTTTATTTAAGCGGTCTCTCCTGAACAGCGTATAACCCTCTAGATTGACTGTCCAATAATGAGATTCGTCCCACCAAGTTTCAGTAATGCCTATAGTATCATACTGTTTGCTTGCTGCAAGGATTTCTAGTTCCCCCTCTTTTCCTGTAAGGCTTCTAGCATTTACATACATACAACGAAGATCAGTATTTCCCCCTGTGCTAGGGACATCATTCTCTTTATGCAGCAACGGTGACCCATAATCGTTATTAGTGTTTTGGTAAAAACTTTTTTAATACCCATGTTAATACTCTTGCCGGCTGCTCTTTCCCTACCCCCTACTCCTCCCCCCTTTCATTCACTACCGCCACCCCACTATTCTCACTGTATGGTCTTACTGACCTATAGTTTCCTTCCATATTGCCTTACTGACCTATAGTTTCCTAGTGTATTATCTTACTGACCTATAGTTTCCTCCCATATTGTCTTACTGACCTATAGTTTCTCACTGTATTGTCTTACTGACCTATAGTTTCCTTCTTTATTGTCTTACTGACCTATAATTTCCTACTGTATTGTCTTACTGACCTATAGTTTCCTTCTGTATTGTCTTACTGACCAATAGTTTCCTTCTGTATTGTCTTGCTGACCTATAGTTTATTCTGTATTGTTTTACTGACCTATAGTTTCCTATATACATAGTTTTCCTGTCTATGTGTGGTAGGTATGGAAGGGATACCTACCATACATAGACAGTATATATAAGCCTCAGCCTCTCCCTTATGAAAATGATAATGAATACGGTGTATGTGTGGATACCATGCACATGTAACTGATTCTATTTACAGGAAACAATAGGGAGAGCCCACGGCTGTCTGGCAGTGTTCTAGATGGTAAAGTATTACACATATGAATATATTTCTTCTAAATAAAATATTTTTCACCCTGACTGATATAATACGGATAGTAAGACAATTCAGTCAATAGTAATCTTTCTTTTAATTAAGTAGGATCAATTTATATGAATTTTTAGTGAATATTTCTTAAAGGTTATATTTTATTTGCAATTAAGTTAACAAAGGTATCAAACTTGTCAAATTTCACGAACGTGTGGGCTGAGGACCAAGTCGCCGCTCTGCAAAGTTGAGTAGTGGAATTGAATGGGAGCAGCATTTGGAAGGCATGCTGTTCCTTGTAGTGCCAATGGGA
Organism: Pseudophryne corroboree; assembly: GCF_028390025.1. Taxonomy (NCBI): domain Eukaryota; kingdom Metazoa; phylum Chordata; class Amphibia; order Anura; family Myobatrachidae; genus Pseudophryne; species Pseudophryne corroboree. The sequence continues at coordinate 783,736 of NW_026967548.1, forward strand.
GATCCTGGGGGTGACTCCCGGGTAAGTTAGCTCTCTGTCTGGAAGTGTTTTAGTAATAGCCTTTATCATGAGGCCTACTGTGACAAATTACATGGCGCTATGTGGGCACTGCTATTATGTAGGTTAGGACTGCTGTATCAGAGAAGGCGTGACGTGGCTCAGCAGCTAAACGTGTTTGCAAACATTTGTGACTAATTCTCTGAATTTTATTACCAGATAGGTTCAGGTATGGTTACAGGGTCATTTTCAGCGTGCGGAAGGGAATTTAGGGGAGTGGATTTGCACCCACTCCTCTTTTTCTGTTGAGTAGTGGAAACACGTCTGGCAGCCGCCCATGAGGCACCCACTGATCTGGTGGTATGAGCACCCGTCTGAACCGTAACCTGTTTGCTACAGGAAATATAAGCTTGCCGAATGGCAAGTCGAATCCATCTAGACCAAGGCTGCTTAGATGCTGGCACCCCTTCTTTGGCCCATAATAAAGAACAAACAATGGTCCGACTTTCTGAAGGACGACGTAACTTGTACATATACCCTTAAAGCTCGGATAACATCCAAGGACACTTCCCCATCTGCGAGACCCTGAAAAGATGGGACCACAATTGGCTGGTTTACGTGAAACCAACCTTAGGAAGGAAACCTGCTCTTGTACGGAGTTCTGCCCTATCCTCATGAAACATTTATAGGACTCTTACACGATAAGGCTCCCAACTCAGAAACCCGCTTGGCCGAAACCAAGGCAATCAATAATGTGACCTTCCAAGAGAGATATTTCAGGGCTGTTCTTGCTAACGGCCCAAAAGTTGGAGATCTCAAAAATTCCAACACCAAATTTAAGTCCCATGGCACAGTGGTAGGACGAAAAAGGGGGTTGTATCCTCAAGAATGCTAACCGCTTGTTCAAATAGTATAGAGAGAAACGAAATTTGAACCTTCAGAGGGCCCAGCCTCAGTCCTACATCTAGACCGGCCTGAAGGAAAAGTAGAAGTCTGGATAAGTGGAAGATCGTTGAATTCCACCCACATTCTTGACATAAGTCCATGTACCTCTTCCAAATCCTGTAGTAGTGCGTGGCTGTGACAGGCTTCCTAGCGGCAAACATTGTAGGAATGGTCGTTCTTGGTATCCTTCTGTTTCCTTAGATCCGGGTTTCATTAGTCACGCCGTTAAATGCAGCCTGTGCAGGTGTGGGTGTTGGAACAGTCCCTGAGATAGCAGGTCCTCCCTCTGAGGTAACCGCCAAGTATCTTCCACTAGTAACCCTCGCAGGTCTGAGTACCAACTCTTGCGGGGCTAATCTAGTGCGATTAGAAATGCCCACACTCGTTCTCGTTTCAACCGTTTCAGAACCCTGGGTGTGAGTGGGAAAGGTGGAAAAATGTAAACCCTCCTGTAACACCAAGGAAGTGTTAATGCGTCCACTCCTTCTGCTGCTGGATCTTTTGTCCTGGACACATATCTAGGCAGCTGATGGTTTTGCCAAGACGCCATTAGATCGACTGGAGATAGACCACATCTCCTCACCACCATTTCGAAAATCCGTGGATGTAGGCACCACTCTCCCGGATGCATGTCCTGGCGGCTGAGATAATCTGCTTCCCAGTTTTCCACACCTGGAATGAACACTGCCGAGAGGATGATGTTCCGCCTTTCTGCCCACAAAAAGATCTTTGTGGCTTCTTTTAACGCCATCCTGCTCTTTGTTCCTCCTTGATGGTTTACGTAAGCCGTCATCGTGACATTGTCCGACTGTATCTTTAAGTGTTGACCCATGACTAGGTCTGCGGCTAAGAGAAGCACATTGTAAACTGCTCTCAGTTGGAGAATGTTTATGGGTAGGCTGCTCTCCTGTAACGTCCATCCTTTATGTCCATGGTTACCATGAACCCTCCATGTTCTAAACCCACAATAACTGACTGGATTTATTCCATCTTCAATCTGCAAACCGTTAGGAATTTGTTCCACTAGGACGGCACCCCAACCTCTGAGACTGGCGTCCGTTGTCAGGATCCTCCAATCCCAAATGCCGAATCTGTTGCCTGCTGCGAGATTCTTGTGCAACGACCACCAAATCAAGTAGGTTCGTATGCGTGGTGGATGCTGGATTCTTCGATGTAGAAGCCAGTGCGAACCTGCTCCCTGAGCAATGAGTTTCATCTGGAATTGTCAGGAATGAAGTCCGCCGTACCGGAGAGCTGCGAACGACGCCACCCTCTTCTCGAGAAGTAGCACAGAGGTGTAGAGAACCCGTCTGTGTCCTTAGTACCTGAGCCACTAACCTCTGTGGGTCCTAGATCTAGTTCTCTGGTAGGAATACTCTTAATTGTATCGTGTCCAAGATGAGATCAAGGAAATTAATCCGTGGAGTTGGCATGAGGTTGGATTTCTGGAAGTTCACAATCCACCCATGTTGAATGAGAAATTGATGAGCTGTCTGAGCATCCTTTATCAGCTGTTTCTGAGATGAGGCCTTGATCAGTAGATCGTCTAGATAAGGTATGATCGTGACCCCTGTCTCAATCCTGTCACCACTATTGCTATGGTCTTTATAAAGATTCTTGGAGCTGATGATAGACCGAATGGCAGGGCACTGATTCGGTAGTGATCCCACACCGGTGCATATCTTAAGTAAGCTTGGTGAGGAATCCAAATCGGGATATGAAGGTATTTTGCACTACCAAAAGTTTTGAATAAAATCCCGTTCCTCATTGAGGATCTGGGACTGGCGACTTAACCCTTTGTATGCAGGAGTCTTTGAAGTTGCCTCCTGTAACGCTCCTGCTCACAACGGGCACCTAGGCCCTCGGGCTGCAAATAAATGGACTGTGTGGACGCTCTTGTAACTATCCTGTAACCCTGGGAAATATCTGGTTGACCCAGACGTCTGGTGATGTTTTGGTCCAGGCGTCCCGAAAACCTTCCAACTCTGCGCCCCCCAAGGGGGACCCCAGGTGAGCAGGAAAACCGTCATGCCACGGGATTGTCAGCAGGTCTGTTCTGCTTTTCTGGTGTCGACTATGAACGACCTCTACCTCTGGTTCCACGAGTCTGTTGCCACAAAACCTCTGCTGGCTCGGTACGACAGCGATCGAATGAATTTAAACACTGGTCCCGAGCAACCTCCTCTAACGTGTGATGTGGTGCTCGAGTAACAAGTAGGTAGAAAGGTAGATGTCACTGCAGTTGCCTGCGAAATCCACTTGTCTAACTCATCAAACATCATCTAACCCCCAAATGGAATAGCCTCTACTCTCTATAAAAGGGAAGCGGCGGAGGAGCTGCGCTGCTAGCCTACCAGGGCTTAAGTTATAAGGCAGCAGCGTATGAGAAGCCCTCGTACTAGCGCCGACTGCGGGAGGAAGTGTGCGGGGGGATATAGCCCGGGTCCCGGCGAGTGCAGGGGAAGCTGCGGCTGCTAGCCACGAGGAATATGTTGTTTCAGCGGGAGGGGACGCTCTTTTCAAGCGCCCCGCTGTGTGTTTAAGAGGCGGCGGTATACGCTGCCGCTGACATCCGCGCTGTGTCTCCCTCAGCCCTCCGTCTGTAGAGGAAGGAGGGGCGGGCGGGGGAGCTGACATGAAGCGGGAGTGTATAGCCGGCCAGGGAGTGTTTCAGACCGATTGTTCTGTCACAGCGGCAGCGGAAGGAGGGGGCAGCGGGGAAGCTGCGCTGCTGAGTCCCAGGGCTTAGAGCCAGAAGGTAGCAGCGTTGTGTGCGGTCCACGGGAGGAAGTCTGTCAAACTGCCTCCTGGATCCATGAAGAAGCTATGGTTACCGTAAGTGTAACTGTAACTAGGGCCCCTTTACAACCAGTACTCACTGCTGACTCTGCGCTCCGGATTTTCTGAGGAGAGATGCAGATCCCCTTTAGTAGGGATCATTGTCTCTCTATTCTTAAGACTTTCGTCCCCCTTTACATTAGGGTAACTCAGTCTCGGTACTGAAATGGAGGAGGAGCTCCCTTCTTGTGCTTGCACCTCCTTGGCACAATTTTTCAAACTGAGGGATGTGAAGGGGGAGGAGCCGGCTGTGCAGACAATGCTAATTTTTAGATTGTGCCACACCTCCGGTTGCAAGCTTCACACCCCTACTGTATAAGACTCCAGTGTCCCCTAGTGGATGAAAGAGAAAGGAGGTTTACTTCTTTCTTTCCCGACCGCTCTTCTATGCAGAAGGGAAATATCTGCTGTTTATTGAAAGATGCTCCCTGTAAGGAATATAGAAATTTGCCACTTGTAGCTGAACTTGCAAAAGACCCCCACCCAATTTACATCAGTTAAATTAAAGTCTCCCATGATTAGGACTTCTCCCTTTAAAACCAATTTAGTGATGTCCAACAATAGATTCCTGTCCAAATCCTGCTCCTGGCCAGGTGGTCTACAGATCACCCCTATGCGAATATTGTCCTTCTCCCCGGTTTCTGTGGTGACCCAAAGGTCTACTATATACAAGAAATTATTTAATACCTGCATCATCTAACAAAATGAACGTTATTTAATAAAAGGTTGCTAAACTGAGAAATTTAGATCCCATACAAATTAGACGCTCCACAAAAAACACAATACTACTTATATATGATCCCTAAAAATAAACTTCTGCTTGTTACTTTTAATAACATTATAGTGCTGTGTGTAATAACTCTCTACATGTGATGTTTGTCATGGATAGCCTTGTGTTATAAACACCTAACTGAGAACAGGGCTGATGGTGGAGGAGGGTGTAGGATAAGAGATTGCTGTAGTGACTGAGCAATGAGAATATGTGACTTCTGTAATAAGTGTTTATTACTCACCTGTGCTGATATCTGTAGGGATCTCCTCCTCCTTACACTGCTGATCACCCCTCACATACGTCTCTTCTTCTCCCTCTGTATCTTCTGCCTTTATATCAGTCACATACGTCTCTTCTTCTCCCTCTATATCTTCTGCCTTTACATCAGTCACATACGTCTCTTCTTCTCCCTCTATATCTTCTGCCTTTATATCAGTCACATACGTCTCTTCTTCTCCCTCTAAATCTTCTACCTTTATATCAGTCACATACGTCTCTTCTTCTCCCTCTGTATCATCTGCCTTTATATCAGTCACATACGTCTCTTCTTCTCCCTCTATATCTTCTGCCTTTATATCAGTAACATACGTCTCTTCTTCTCCATCTATATCTTCTTCCTTTATATCAGTCACATACGTCTCTTCTTCTCCCTGTATATCTTCTGCCTTTATATCAGCCACATACGTCTCTTCTTCTCCCTCTATATCTTCTTCCTTTATATCAGTCACATACGTCTCTTCTTCTCCCTGTATATCTTCTGCCTTTATATCAGCCACATACGTCTCTTCTTCTCCATCTATATCTTCTTCCTTTATATCAGCCACATACGTCTCTTCTTCTCTCCTTATATCTTCTGCCTTTATACGAGAAAGACGTTCTACCTAAATAACCCAAAAAATACAATGGCATTTGCATACAGTCAGATTAAACTGAGGTGAAACAGTATAATATCAGTGTATAAGACACACAGCTCCTCTACAAATCATATAGTGACAGTCACTTTGGTATATTGCTGAGACCCTAAATCCCACCTACCTGATCCTCCTGTGGGATCCTGTGATTCTCCTCTGTACAATACTGGGAATACAGAGAACGGGGACATCTCTCTGGGGTATCTCTGTTACTGGGCCCATCTGAAGGAGACACACAGTGACTGAGTACAGTGTATATATGTGATTATCAGATGATGTGTGTATATAGGGGGCCCCATACCTGCTCACCCCTGTACAATACATGACAGTCTCCTCTTACCCAGTGATGTGAGGGGCCGGTGATTCTCCATCATCACGTCCTTGTAATGACCTCTGTATCCCTCTATATACTCCCCCTCCTGCATGGAGACATAGACAGTGACATCGTGACACCTTATAGGAACCTGACACACACACAGTGATACAGTCATCACCCAGACACATCCCCCAGTGTTACTGTATAATGTCCCATTCCCAGCAGTCACCTCTCCAGTCATCACCCAGACACATCCCCTGGTGTTACTGTATAATGCCCCATTCCCAGCAGTCACCTCTCCAGTCATCACCCAGACACATCCCCTGGTGTTACTGTATAATGTCCCATTCCCAGCAGTCACCCAGACACATCCCCTGGTGTTACTGTATAATGCCCCATTCCCAGCAGTCACCTCTCCAGTCATCACCCAGACACATCCCCTGGTGTTACTATACAATGTCCCATTCCCAGCAGTCACCTCTCCAGTCATCACCCAGACACATTCCCTGGTGTTACTGTATAATGTCCCATTCCCAGCAGTCACCTCTCCAGTCATCACCCAGACATGTCCCCTGGTGTTACTGTATAATGTCCCATTCCCAGCAGTCACCACTCCAGTCATCACCCAGACACATCCCCTGGTGTTACTGTATAATGCCCCATTCCCGGCAGTCACCTCTCCAGTCATCACCCAGACACGTCCCCCGGTGTTACTGTATAATGTCCCATTCCCAGCAGTCACCTCTCCAGTCATCACCCAGACACATTCCATGGTGTTACTGTATAATGTCCCATTCCCAGCAGTCACCTCTCCAGTCATCACCCAGACACATCCCCTGGTGTTACTGTATAATGTCCCATTACTGGCAGTCACCTCTCCAGTCATCACCAGGACACATCCCCCGGTGCTACTGTACTCACAAGTCTCCTCGGACCCCAGTCACTTCCCTGTATTATAACTATAGATATAAGCGACGTCACTGTGACTCTCCCAGATCCCCTCACCTCCCCAGTCATGTCCCTGTATTATTACTATAGATATGTGACGTTATTGTGACGCTCCCAAATCCCCTCACCTCCCCAGTCATGTCCCTGTGTTCTTACTATAGATATAAGTGACATTATTGTGACACTTCCAGATACCCTCACCTCCCCAGTCATTTTCCTGTATTATTACTATAGATAGAAGTGATGCCACCGTGACACTCCCAGATCCCCTCACCCCCCCCCCAGTCATGTCCCGGTATTATTACTATAGATATAAGTTATGTCACTGTGACACTCCCAGATCTCCTCACCTACCCAGTCATGTCCCTGTTTTATTACTATAGATATAAGTGACGTTATTGTGACGCTCCCAGATCCCCTCACCACCCCAGTCATGTACCTGTACTATTACTGTAGTACCCTAGTGATCTGAAGGCCTTGGGACACTATGAGGGGGCAAATCAATGAATAAATATGTAGATCTATAAGGTAATAGAGATGCTGCCAACTGATATATGTGATAATAACTTGGATCTTTCTAGTGATCCAATAATGTAGTGTGTTTATGCATGTTATTATTCTGTGCCTGCTGAAGGTGAGGGGACTCTGGTAAGCGCGTAGTGGAGATCGTGGAGAAGCTTCCAGAGGTCCCGTGTGCTGAGAGAGGTGGCTGGGCGCGTGTAGTGGCGGTTTTGTTGGTGGGCTGACTAAGGGGAGAGAAAAAGGCTGGCAGCTGAGACGAGGGAGCTTACAGGAAGGCGGTTCCCTGCGAGTGAGAGAGCCCCTGTGGGGGAAAGGAATTGGATGTCTCCTGCTGCAGGTGAGAAGCGCTGTGTTAATTTCCCCTGGTGGACGCAGAGCAGGGAAGTCCCGGTACCTGGTTGTCATGGAGAGTGCTGGGAGGCGGAGCGCTGGCGGGGCAGGCTAGTACATGGAAGGAGATCGCAGTGCAGGCAGCAGCTACCAGGAGTCCAGCAGTAGCAGACAGTTTACCCCCCGAGGCAGAGCTGTGTCCCTCATCCCATCCAACCCGCAGGGAGAGCCCGGTTGTTGGAGGAGGTGGAGTCGGGGGGAGGTCCAGACCGGGCACGCTATCATTGTAAGTGCAGGATGCCCCCATATAAATCCTGCTAATCTGCATACTCCCCTATCATCCTTTAACTATTAAAGTACCAGCCGCCAGCACAGTAGCACAGGTACCAGCAGCATCGGTGGATCTGAGGAGTATAAATAGCACCTCTAGAGACTTCATATCCATTAGATAATGACCAGCCGGGTACCAGTCAGAGTGCGGTGGTGTATAATGATGAAAGCAGCTCGGAGAGAGTGCAGGGTTGCCTAAACTTGGAAATGATACACTAGGGAGACTAAGCACCACTCACCTATCAGGTGCCAATAACCGGGACTTCTGTATGTTCTGGAGCCACCCCCATGGATCTACAGTGGAGCTATGCTTGTACTGGCCACAGGTAACACAGATCATCACCCCACTATATGTAACGAGTAGACCACGGGTGTCAGGGATTCCAGGGTGGAGAGCTCTACGTACTACCTTCCTGTTTCAGGTTGTCTAGGAGCGCTACAATTAGATCTTCCATGGAAACCATGCTATTCATTGCCGTGAAGTAGGGATTGCTCAACAATCGTGAGGACGATTGCTCGAAGTGGATACCCATATAACCCAGAGTACTTCTTATACACAGACACGAAAGGGCCGCAACCGTGCACGATTATAGTAAGAGAACCCGGGTGGTTTTTCAAACGCAGCCCCACAACTTTCTTGTGGAATCGTATTTTTTGTATTGCATGCATTACCTTATGTATAGGTGGGGTATATTATTATGTATAGGTGGGGTATACTATTAGAACGGTTCATGGTTTGAGTATTATATGATATAACTGTATAAGGTGGCCTATAACATCTTGTATATTAAAACTATTATACTTACCGTCGGAACTGTCTCCGTATCTCTGGAAGAGCCTGAAATCAGAAAGGAAAGGTACGATTGGTAAATGTGCATAGTCCTATCTAGTTACATCACATACTAATGTTATAGGCGACCACTACAGGAGTAGGATATTTCTTAAGCGATTAGAGTATTGGGGTCTAAATAGCTTGGGTGGAGGCACATTGCACATATACACTGTACCCCCAGGTAAAAGAGGGGTTACATTACTATAGATATGTGATGTCACTGTGACACTCCCAGATCCCCTCACCTCCCCAGTCAGATCCCTGAATTATTACTAGAGATAATAAGAATTTACTCACCGGTAATTCTATTTCTCGTAGTCCGTAGTGGATGCTGGGGACTCCGTAAGGACCATGGTGAATAGACGGGCTCCGCAGGAGACTGGGCACTCTAAAGAAAAGATTAGGTACTATCTGGTGTGCACTGGCTCCTCGCTCTATGCCCCTCCTTCAGACCTCAGTTTGGGAAACTGGGCCCGGAAGAGCTGATATTACAAGGAAAGGATTTTGGAATCCAGGGTAAGACTCATACCAGCCACACCAATCACACCGTACAACTTGTCATAACCATACCCAGTTAACAGTATGAACAACAACTGAGCCTCATGAAATGGATGGCTTATAACAATAACCCTTTATTAAGCAATAACTATATACACGTGTTGCAGAAGAAGTCCGCACTTGGGACGGGCGCCCAGCATCCACTACGGACTACGAGAAATAGAATTACCGGTGAGTAAATTCTAATTTTCTCTGACGTCCTAGTGGATGCTGGGGACTCCGTAAGGACCATGGGGATTATACCAAAGCTCCCAAACGGGCGGGAGAGTGCGGATGACTGCAGCACCGAATGAGCAAACACAAGGTCCTCCTCAGCCAGGGTATCAAACTTGTAGAACTTAGCAAATGTGTATGAACCCGACCAAGTACCAGCTCGGCAAAGCTGTAACACCGAGACCCCTCGGGCAGCCGCCCAAGAAGAGCCCACCTTCCTTGTGGAATGGGCTTTCACTGACTTTGGATGCGGCAATCGAGCCGCAGAGTGAGCCAGCTGAATCGTGCTACAGATCCAGCGAGCAATAGTTTGCTTCGAAGCAGGAGCACCCAGCTTGTTGGGTGCATACAGAATAAACAGCGAGTCAGTCTTCCTGACTCCAGCCGTTCTGGAAACATATATTTTCAAAGCCCGGACTACGTCCAGCAACTTGGAGTCTTCCAAGTCCCGAGTAGCCACAGGCACCACAATAGGTTGATTCAAATGGAATGATGATACCACCTTTGGGAGAAATTGGGGACGAGTCCGCAATTCTGCCCTGTCCATATGGAAGATCAGATAGGGGCTTTTACATTACAAAGCCGCCAATTCTGACACCGCCTAGCCGATGCTAAGGCCAACATCATGACCACTTTCCACGTGAGATACTTTAGATCCACGGTCTTAAGTGGCTCAAACTAGTGGGATTTCAGGAAATCCAACACAACGTTAAGATCCCAAGGTGCCACTGGTGGCACAAAAGGGGGCTGAATATGCAGTACTCCCTTTACAAATGTCTGAACTTCAGGTAGAGAAGCCAGTTCTTTCTGGAAGAAAATCGAAATCTGGACCTTTATGGACCCAAATTTTAGGCCCATAGTCACACCTAACTGTAGGAAGTGCAGAAATCGACCCAGCTGGAATTCCTCTGTAGGAGCCTTCCTGGCCTCACACCAAGCAACATATTTCCGCCATATGCGGTGATAATGTTTTGCAGTTACATCTTTCCTGGCCTTTATCAGCGTAGGAATCACTTCATCCGGAATGCCCTTTTCCTTTAGGATCCGGCGTTCAATCGCCATGCCGTCAAAAACGCAGCCGCGGTAAGTCTTGGAACAGACAGGGCCCCTGTTGCAACAGGTCCTGTCTGAGAGGCAGAGGCCATGGGTCCTCTGTGACCATCTATTGTAGTTCTGGGTACCAGGTCCTTCTTGGCCAGTCCAGAACAATGAGTATTGTTCTCACTCCTCTTTTTCTTACTATTCCCAGTACCTTGGGTATGAGAGGAAGAGGAGGAAACACATATACTGACTGGAACACCCACGGTGTCACTAGCGCGTCCACAGCTATCGCCTGAGGGTCCCGGAATGAACACTGCTGACAGTGCTTGCACGTGATTCTCTGCCCAACAAAGAATCTTTGTGGCTTCCGCCATTGCCACCCTGCTTCTTGTGCCGCCCTGGCGGTTTCCATGGGCGACTGCCGTGATGTTGTCTGATTGAATCAGCAATGGTTGGTCTCGAAGCAGGGGCTCCGCATGACTCAGGGAGTTGTATATGGCTCTTAGTTCCAGTATGTTTATGTGCAGACAAGTCGCCTGACTTGACCACAGCCCTTGGAAGTTTCTTCACTGAGTGACTGCCCCCCACCCTCAGAGGTTTGCATCCGTGGTCACCAGGACCCAGTCCTGTATGCCGAACCTGCGGCCCTGGAGAAGGTGAGCACTCTGCAGCCACCACAGAAGAGACACCCTGGCCCTCGGAGACAGGGTGATCAGCCGATGCATCTGAAGATGCGATCCGGACCACTTGTCCAACAGATCCCACTAAAAGATCCTGGCATGGAACCTGCCGTAAGGAATTGCTTCGTATGACGCCACCATCTTTCCCAGGACTCGCGTGTAGTGATGCACCGACACCTGTTTTGGTTTCAGGAGGTCCCTGACCAGAGTCACTAACTCCTGAGCCTTCTCCTCCGGGAGAAACACCTTCCTCTGTTCTGTGTCCAGAATCATACCCAGGAAGGGCAGACGCGTCGTAGGAATCAGCTGCGACTTTGGAATATTCAGAATCCAGCCTAGCTGCTGCAACACTTCCTGAGAGTGTGCTACGCTGATCAACAATTGCTCCCTGGACCTCGCCTTTATAAGGAGATCGTCCAAGTACGGGATAACTGTAACTCCTTGCTTCCGAAGGAGTACCATCATTTCTGCCATTACCTTGGTAAATACTCTCGGTGCCGTGGACAGACCAAACGGCAACGTCTGGAATTGGTAATGACAGTCCTGTACCACAAACCTGAGGTACTCCTGGTGAGGTGGATAAATGGGGACATGCAAGTACGCATCCTTGATGTCCAGAGATACCATAAAATCCCCCTCTTCCAGGATTGCAATGACCGCCCTGAGCGATTTCATTTTGAACTTGAATCTCTTGAGATAAATGTTCAGGGATTTTAATTCAGAATGGGTCTTACCGAACCGTCCGGGTTCGGTACCGCAAACATAGTGGAATAGTAACCCCTTCCCTGTTGAAGGAGGGGAACCTTTACTATCACCTGCTGGAGGTATAGCTTGTGATTGCCGCCAGTACAACCTCCCTTTCCATGGGGGAAGCTGGCAAGGCCGATTTTAGGTAACGGTGAGGGGGCGTCACCTTGAATTCCAGCTTGTATCCCTGAGATACAATTTGTATAACCCAAGGATCCACCCGTGAGCGAACCCACTGGTTGCTGAAATTTCGGAGACGCGCCCCCACCGCTCCTGGCTCCGCCTGTGGAGCCCCAGCGTCATGTGGTGGACTTAGTGGAAGCCGGGGAGGACTTTTGTTCCTGGGAACTGGCTGCATGGTGCAGCTTCTTTCCTCTACCCCTGCCTCTGGCAAGAAAAGATGCACCTCTGACCTTCTTGCCTCTCTGAGAACGAAAGGACTGCATTTGATAATACGGTGCTTTCTTGGTCACTGAGGAAACCTGAGGCAGGAAAGTCGACTTTCCAGCTGTCGCTGTGGACAAGAGGTCCGAGAGACCGTCCCCAAACAATTCCTCACCCTTATAAGGCAAAACCTCCATGTATTTTTTAGAGTCGGCATCCCCTGTCCATTGCCGAGTCCATAAGACCCTCCTGGCAGAAATGAACATTGCATTAATTCTAGAACCTAGCAGGCAAATGTCCCTCTGGGCATCCCGCATATATAAGACGGCGTCTTTTATATGTCCCAGGGTTAGCAAGACATTATCCCTGTCCAGGGCATCTATGTCCTCTGACAGGGTATCAGTCCATGCTGCTACAGCGCTACACATCCAGGCTGAAGCAATAGCTGGTCTCAGTAGAGTACCAGAGTGTGTCTACACTGACTTCAATGTAATACATCTTTCATTGCAATAATCATATAACGGATGGCCTTGGTCATTTTAGGCTGTAATTGTGCCTCATCATCGTCGACACTGGAGTCGGACTCCGTGTCGGCATCCGTGTCAACCATTTGAGATAGTGGGCGTTTATGAGACCCTGACGGCCTCTGAGTCGCCTGGGCATGCCCGGGTTGAGAGCCCGGCTGTCCCCCGGCTGCAACATCATCAAACCTTTTATGTAATGAGTTAACATTATCATTTAAAACTGTCCACATATCCATCCAATCAGGTGTCGGCCCCGACACCACATTTATCTGCAATTGCTCCGCCTCCACGTAACCCTCCTCATCAAACATGTCGACACTGCCGTACCGACACACAGCACACACACAGGGAATGCTCTGACTGAGGACAGGACCCCACAAAGGCTTTTGGGGAGACAGAGAGAGAGTATGCCAGCACACACCACAGCGCTATATAACTCAGGGATATACACTACAACAAGTGATTACCCAATAGCTGCCGAATATATAACTTTTTGCACCTAAATGTATGTGCCCCCCTCTCTTTTTACCCTTCTGGTACCTGGATACTGCAGGGGAGAGCCTGGGGAGCGTCCTTCCAGCAGAGCTGTGAAGAAAAAATGGCGCTGGTGTGCTGAGGAAGAAGGCCCCGCCCCCTCAGCGGCGGGCTTCTGTCCCGCTTTCTGTGATAAAAAATGGCGGGGGATTTTACATATATACAGTGGCTGACTGTATATATGTAGGTTATGCCAAAAGGTACTTCAATTGCTGCCCAGGGCACCCCCCCCCCCCCCCCAGCGCCCTGCACCCTACAGTAACTGGAGTGTGCGGTGTGCTGTGGGAGCAATGGCGCACAGCTGCGGTGCGCTACCTTAAATGAAGACAGGAGTCTTCAGCCGCCGATTTCGCCGTCTTCAAGCTTCTGTTCTTCTGGCTCTGCGAGGGGGACGGCGGCGTGGCTCCGGGAACGGACGATCGAGGACAGCTGCCTGTGTTTGAACCCTCTGGAGCTAATGGTGTCCAGTAGCCTAAGAAGCGCAACCTAGCTGTGAACAGGTACGTTTGCTTCTCTCCCCTCGGTCCCACGTAGCAGTGAGCCTGTTGCCAGCAGAAGCTCACTGTTCTTTAACTAGCAGGCTCAGGAGAGCCCACTAGGAGCACCCAGCTCTGGCCGGGCACAGATTCTAACTAACTGAGGTCTGGAGGAGGGGCATAGAGGGAGGACCCAGTGCACACCAGATAGTACCTAATCTTTTCTTTAGAGTGCCCAGTCTCCTGCAGAGCCTGTCTATTCCCCATGGTCCTTATGGAGTCCCCAGCATCCACTAGGACGTCAGAGAAATAAGTGATGTCACTGTGACGCTCTCAGATCCCGTCACCTCCCCAGTCATGTCCCTGTATTATTACAATAAATATAAGTGAAGTCATTGTGACGCTCCCAGATCCCCCTCACCTCCCCAGTCATGTCCCTGTATTATTACTAGTGTTATAAGTGAAGTCACTGTAACACTCCCAGATACCCTCACCTCCCCATTCATGTCCCTGTATTATTACTATAGATATACATGATGTAACAGTGACACTCCCAGATCCCCTCACCTCCCCAGTCATGTCCCTGTATTATTACTATAGATATGTGATGTCACTGTGACATTCCCAGATCCCCTCCCCTCCCCAGTCATGTCCCTGAATTATTACTATAGATATGTGATGTCACTGTGACATTCCCAGATCCCCTCCCCTCCCCAGTCATGTCCCTGTATTATTACTCTAGATATAAGTGATGTAACAGTGACGCTCCCAGGTGTGTGATATACATTTGCTTCATACTGAGCAATATTTTCAATCCCCACAATTACATATAATAAAATTAATAATAATAATAATAATAATAACAACGACACTAAAGTCTGCACCCCAGTATAAAAATAATAACAGATGTCTTTAAAAGCAGGACACCTCAGACCATTCCTCCTGTATTGTAGGACATTACCACCACTCCCAATGTATAATAATACCAGGACACCACAAGCTGCTGTCCCTGTATAATAATAACTGTACACAAAAACCTGCTCCCCCTGTATAACACTAATAACAACAGGACACCACATGCCGCTCACTCTGTATAATAATAACAACAGGACACTACAGGTCGCTCCCCCTGTATAATAATAATAATAACAACAACAACAACAACAACAGGATACCACAGGCTGCTCCACCTGTATAACAACAATAACAGGACACCACAGATTGCTCCTCCTGTATAATAATAATAATAACAGGACACCACAGGCTGCTCCCCCTGTATAGTAATAATAACAGGACACCACAGGCTGCTCCCCCTGTATAGTAATAATAACAGGACACCACAGTCTGCTCCCCTGTCTAATAATAATAACAGGACACCACAAGTTGCTCCCACTGTATAATAATAACAACAGGACACCACATGCTGCTCCCCCTGTATAGTAAGACGCCATTACCTGATCTTCACGGACACTGGGAGGCTGCAGCAGTCGATGAAAACTCACTTCCTGCATGTGGAACGCACAGACCGGAAGTCAGGTGGAACGCACAGGCAGGAAGTAGGGCATGATTGGCAAAAGCTGCTTACAGGTTACTGGCCCCTCCCCTCGTACACCACTCCCACAGCCCCGCCCTATGTAATAACTATTACAATACATGTCCTCAGTGCAGGAGGCCGGCGGCCATTTTCTTGTAGACCAGTCCGGCTGCAGCAATAGGTTCCCTGGCCGTGTAGTGACGTCAGGAGCGGCGGCCATTTTCCCCTGGTCTGAGCTCCGCCTTCCTTCTATCATTCCCACAAGGCAGCAGGAGCAGAGAGCAACCATTGCTGTGTCTGGCAGCAGGTAATGATATTATTATTATTATTCTATAGGCTGAGCAGCTCTGGTGTCAGGTTCTGTACTACAGGGGGAGCAGCCTCTGGTGCCTTGTTATAGTGCAGCTGGAGCAGCCTCTGGTGCTGCATTATCCCTGTACAGGTGGCTGACACTCTAGTGTCCTATTACTGTAATACAGGTGGCGCAGACCCCGCCGTTACCGTAATACAGGTGGCGCAGACTCCGCCTTTACCGTAATACAGGTGGCGCAGACCCCGCCGTTACCGTAATACAGGTGGTGCAGACCCCGGCGTTACCGTAATACAGGTGGGGCAGACCCCGCCATTACCGTAATACAGGTGTATCAGACCCCGCCGTTACTGTAATACAGGTGGAGCAGACCCCGCCGTTACCGTAATACAGGTGTATCAGACCCCGCCGTTACCGTAATACAGGTGTATCAGACCCCGCCGTTACTGTAATACAGGTGGAGCAGACCCCGCCGCTACCGTTATTCTATACATATAATGGCATTGTACTATACAGTGGAGCGCTATGTGTTGTACTACACTACAGGGGGAGCGACCTGGGGCATCCTCCTAAACAGGGGTAGTGGATTATGACATCCTACTACACAGGGGGAGCAGCCTGTGTTGCCCTTTTATACAGGGGTAAGTGCCTGTGGTGTCTTGTTACTATTATTATATAGGGTGAGCGGCATGTAATGTCTTTCTATACAGAAGGAGTGGCATGTGTTGTCATAATATACAGGGGTAGCATCGTGAGCTGTCATAGTATACAGCGGGAGCAGCCTATGTTGTCATAGTATACAGGGGAAGCAGCCTGTGTTGTCTTAGTATACAGGTAGAGCGGCCTGTGTTGTCATAATATACAAGGGTAGGATCCTGTGCTGTCATAATATACAGGGGGAGTGGCCTGTGTTGTCATAATATACAGGGGTAGCATCCTGTGTTGCCATAGTATACAGGGGGAGCAGCCTGTGTTGTCTTAGTATACAGGTAGAGCGGCCTGTGTTGTCATAATATACAAGGATAGGATCCTGTGCTGTCATAATATACAGGGGGAGCGGCCTGTGTTGTCATAATATACAGGGGGAGCGGCCTGTGTTGTCATAATATACAGGGGGAGTGGCCTGTGTTATCATAATATACAGGGGTAGCATCCTGTGTTGCCATAGTATACAGGGGGAGCAGCCTGTGTTGTCTTAGTATACAGGT
Organism: Pseudophryne corroboree; assembly: GCF_028390025.1. Taxonomy (NCBI): domain Eukaryota; kingdom Metazoa; phylum Chordata; class Amphibia; order Anura; family Myobatrachidae; genus Pseudophryne; species Pseudophryne corroboree. The sequence continues at coordinate 800,686 of NW_026967548.1, forward strand.
AGAGCGGCCTGTGTTGTCATAATATACAAGGGTAGGATCCTGTGCTGTCATAATATACAGGGGGAGCAGCCTGTGTTGTCATAATATACACGGGGAGTGGCCTGTGTTGTCATAATATACAGGGGGGGTGGCCTGTGTTGTCATAATATACAGGGGTAGCATCCTGTGTTGCCATAATATACAGGGTTAGCATCCTGTGATGTCATAGAATACAGGAGGAGCAGCCTATGTTGTCATAATATACAGGGGTAGCATCCTGTGCTGTCATAGTATACAGGAGGAGCGGCCTGTGTTGTCATAATATACAGGGGTAGCATCCTGTGCTGTTATAGTATGCAATGGTAGCATCCTGTGCTGTCATAATATACAGGGGTAGCATCCTGTGCTGTCATAATATACAGGGGTAGCATCCTGTGTTGTCATAATATACAGGGGGAGTATCCTGTGCTGTCATAATATACAAGGGTAGGATCCTGTGTTGTCATAATATACAGGGGGAGTGTCCTGTGTTGTCATAATATACAGGGGGAGCATCCTGTGCTGTCATAGTATACAGGGGTAGCGGCCTGTGTTGTTATATACAGGGTTAGCATCCTGTGTTGTCATTGTATAGAGGGAGAGTGGCCTGTGTTGTCATAATATACAGGGGGAGTGGCCTGTGTTGTCATAATATACAGGGGAGTGGCCTGTGTTGTCATAATATACAGGGGGTAGCATCCTGTGTTGCCATAATATAACAGGGTTAGCATCCTGTGATGTCATAGTATACAGGAGGAGCAGCCTATGTTGTCATAATATACAGGGGTAGCATCCTGTGCTGTCATAGTATACAGGAGGAGCGGCCCGTGTTGTCATAATATACAGGGGTAGCATCCTGTGCTGTCATAGTATACAGGGGGAGCTCCCTGTGTTGTCATAATATACAGGGGGAGTGGCCTGTGTTGTCTTAGTATACAGGGGAGCAGCCTGTGTTGTCATAATATACAGGAGAAGCGGCCTGTGTTGTCATAAAATACAGGGGGTAGCATACTGTGCTGTTATAGTATACAGGAGGAGCGGCCTGTGTTGTCATAATATACAGGGGTAACATCCTGTGCTGTCATGGTATACAAGGGGAGCGACCTGTAGTGTCATAATAGACAGGGGGATTGGCCTGTATTGTCATAATATACAGGGGGAGTGGCTTGTATTGTCATAGTATACAGGGGGAGTGGCCTGTGTTGTTATAGTGTACAGGAGAAGCGGCCTGTGTTGGCATTATATACAGGGGTAGCATCCTGTGCTGTCATAGTATACAGGAGGAGCGGCCTGTGTTGTCATAATATACAAGGGTAGGATCCTGTGCTGTCATAATATACAGGGGGAGCGGCCTGTGTTGTCATAATATACAGGGGGAGTGGCCTGTGTTGTCATAATATACAGGGGGAGTGGCCTGTGTTGTCATAATATACAGGGGTAGTATCCTGTGTTGCCATAATATACAGGGGTAGCATCCTGTGCTGTCATAGTATACAGGAGGAGCGGCCCGTGTTGTCATAATATACAGGGGTAGCATCCTATGCTGTCATAGTATACAGGAGGAGCGGCCTGTGTTGTCATAAAATACAGGGGGTAGCATCCTGTGCTGTTATAGTATACAATGGTAGCATCCTGTGCTGTCATAATATACAGGGGTAGCATCCTGTGCTGTCATAGTATACAGGAGGAGCGGCCCGTGTTGTCATAATATACAGGGGTAGCATCCTATGCTGTCATAGTATACAGGAGGAGCGGCCTGTGTTGTCATAAAATACAGGGGGTAGCATCCTGTGCTGTTATAGTATACATTGGTAGCATCCTGTGCTGTCATTGTATACAGGAGGAGCGGCCAGTGTTGTCATAATATACAGGGGTAGCATCCTGTGCTGTCATAGTATACAGGAGGAGCGGCCTGTGTTGTCATAATATACAGGGGTAGCATCCTGTGCTGTTATAGTATACAGGAGGAGCGGCCTGTGTTGTCATAATATACAGGGGTAGCATCCTGTGCTGTCATAATATACAGGGGTAGCATCCTGTGTTGTCATAATATACAGGGGGAGTGTCCTGTGTTGTCATAATATACAGGGGGAGCATCCTGTGCTGTCATAGTATACAGGGGTAGCGGCCTGTGTTGTTATATACAGGGTTATCATCCTGTGTTGTCATTGTATAGAGGGAGAGTGGCCTGTGTTGTCATAATATACAGGGAGAGTGGTCTGTGTTGTCATAATATACAGGGGTAGCAGATTATACTGTCATAGTATACAGGGGAGCAGCCTGTGCTGTTATAGTATACAGGGGGTAGCATCCTGTGCTGTCATAGTATACAGGGGGAGCAGCCTGTGTTGTCATAATATAGAGGGGTAGCATCCTGTGCTGTCATAGTATACAGGAGGAGCGGCCCGTGTTGTCATAATATACAGGGGTAGCATCCTGTGCTGTCATAGTATACAGGAGGAGTGGCCTGTGTTGTCATAAAATACAGGGGGTAGCATCCTGTGCTGTTATAGTATACATTGGTAGCATCCTGTGCTGTCATTGTATACAGGAGGAGCGGCCAGTGTTGTCATAATATACAGGGGTAGCATCCTGTGCTGTCATAGTATACAGGAGGAGCGGCCTGTGTTGTCATAAAATACAGGGGGTAGCATCCTGTGCTGTCATAGTATACAGGAGGAGTGGCCTGTGTTGTCATAATATACAGGGGTAGCATCCTGTGTTGCCATAATATACAGGGGTAGCATCCTGTGCTGTCATAGTATACAGGAGGAGCGGCCTGTGTTGTCATAATATACAGGGGTAGCATCCTGTGCTGTCATACTATACAGGAGGAGCGGCCTGTGCTGTTATAGTATACAGGGGGTAGCATCCTGTGCTGTCATAGTATACAGGGGGAGCAGCCTGTGTTGGCATAATATACAGGGGTAGCATCCTGTGCTGTCATAGTATACAGTAGGAGCGGCCTGTGTTGTCATAATATACAGGGGGAGTGGCCTGTGTTGTCTTAGTATACAGGGGAGCAGCCTGTGTTGTCATAATATACAGGAGGAGCGGCCTGTGTTGTCATAAAATACAGGGGGTAGCATACTGTGCTGTTATAGTATACAGGAGGCGCGGCCTGTGTTGTCATAATATACAGGGGTAACATCCAGTGCTGTCATAGTATACAGGGGGAGCGACCTGTAGTGTCATAATATACAGGGGGATTGGCCTGTATTGTCATAATATACAGGGGGAGTGGCCTGTATTGTCATAATATACAGGGGGAGTGGCCTGTGTTGTTATAGTGTACAGGGGTAGCATCCTGTGCTGTTATAGTATACAGGAGAAGCGGCCTGTGTTGGCATAATATACAGGGGTAGCATCCTGCGCTGTCATAATATACAGGAGGAGCGGCCTGTGTTGTCATAATATACAGGGGTAGCATCAGTGGTCAAAGTGGAAATTTTGAAGTGGGGGTATGCAAAAGTCAAGGACTCAATCATGCGCGTGCGCTCCAGAAAAGGGGGCGTGGTCACTTAAAAGGGGGCATGTTTAGTGTAGTAGAACCCCTTATACTATCTAGTACTGGTGCCTCTTTCACATTATAGCACACAGTACAAGGTGAAATTCACATTATAGCACACTAAATAAGCGGGAAGTCGGCACCAACCCCCACAGATACATCGCCCCCCTATGTGTGTATACTGCCCCCCTATGTGTGTATACCGCCCCCCTATGTGTGTATACCGCCCCCCTATGTGTGTATACCTCCCCCTATGTGTGTATACTGCCCCCCTATGTGTGTATACCGCCCCCTATGTGTGTATACCTCCCCCTATGTGTATATACCGGCCCCTATGTGTGTATACCGTCCCCTATGTGTGTATACCGTCCCCTATGTGTGTATACCACCCCCCTATGTGTGTATACCTCCCCCCTATGTGTGTATACCGCCCCCTATGTGTGTATACCTCCCCCTATGTGTGTATACCTCCCCCTATGTGTATATACCGCCCCCTATGTGTGTATACCGCCCCCTATGTGTGTATACCGCCCCCTATGTGTGTATACCTCCCCCTATGTGTGTATACTGCCCCCCTATGTGTGTATACCGCCCCCTATGTGTGTATACCGCCCCCTATGTGTATATACCGGCCCCTATGTGTGTATACCGTCCCCTATGTGTGTATACCGTCCCCCATGTGTGTATACCACCCCCCTATGTGTGTATACCTCCCCCCTATGTGTGTATACCGCCCCCTATGTGTGTATACCTCCCCCTATGTGTGTATACCTCCCCCTATGTGTATATACCGCCCCCTATGTGTGTATACCGCCCCCTATGTGTGTATACCTCCCCCTATGTGTGTATACCGCCCCCTATGTGTGTATACCGCCCCCTATGTGTGTATACCGCCCCCTATGTGTGTATACCACCCCCTATGTGTGTATACCTCCCCCTATGTGTGTATACCTCCCCCTATGTGTGTATACCTCCCCCTATGTGTGTATACCGCCCCCTATGTGTGTATACCACCCCCTATGTGTGTATACCACCCCCTATGTGTGTATACCGCCCCCTATGTGTGTATACCGCCCCCTATGTGTGTGTACTGCCCCTATGTGTGTATACAGCCTCCCTATGTGTGTATACCTCCCCCCTATGTGTGTATACCGCCCCCTATGTGTAACACCCTGTATGAGCAGTGACATCAGTGTGAGCAACGCTGTGTGTGTGTATGACACGGGTAATATACTCTCCATGCACCACACACTGCAGCACATACACCCTGCCCGGCAGGAGAGGGGGCGGCGGCCATTACCTGGAGAAGGAGGCGGCAGCAGAGGAGACCGGGGGCGGAGCTCTGTGTATTGGAAGGGGCGGGGCACTGTTTCCGGGTCACCATCTGCATAGCGCATGGGATTATGGGTAGGGACAGCCACAGTCACTAAGCTACCAGGAGCAGCCCCGCCCAGTCTCCCGACACAGGCCGCAGATACTCATCATCCAGCCCCTCCCATTCTACCCGCCATTGATTTGAGCGTCCCGTCACTCATCATGACGTGTTGGGAGGGAGAGGGGGCTGGACTACGAGCAATGAGCGGGAGAAAGGTGACTGAGTTACTGGACCCTGCGACCAATAGGTAGAGACAGGGGCGGGGCTGGCTGAGTGACGGGATGCTGCAGCCTATGAGAGAGTGGGCTGGGCTGGTGGCTGATCCCATGCGCTGTGCAGGAGGCAGCTGTGGGCGGGGACTGGGCTGCTACCAATAGTAGGGATAGGGGGCGGGGACAGTGCTGCGGCGTATGGGAGGAAGAGGGGGCGGGGCTGTGATGTATGGGAGAAAGAGGGGGCGGGGCTGTGGCGTATGGGAGGGAGAGGGGGCGGGGCTGCGGCGTATGGGAGGAAGAGGGGGCAGAGCTGTGACGTATGGGAGGAAGAGGGGGCGGGGCTGTGACGTATGGCAGGAAGAGGGGGCGGGGCTGTGGCGTATGGGAGGAAGAGGGGGCGGGGCTGTGGCGTATGGGAGGAAGAGGAGGCGGGGCTGCGGCGTATGGGAGGGTGAGGGTAGTGATGGGAAATCTAGTTCACTCAGAAGTTTAGTTCATGTAGTTCATCCTGTCACTCACTGACTCTGAGACTGAGAGGAGTGATTGGATGTAGAACTAGTCTAGACTATTACACATAGAGGAGGTATTTCTAACACTAGCTCATTGTAGGAGTAAATGATCAGATGTGTGTAATATGTCACATTGTTTTATATGTAAGAAAAGCAATAAGTTATATAACAACCTTATAGTGACACACGTATCTCTGCCATATTACTCCCATTGGTGGTACTCCTTTTTACTTCATAATAGGCAAGTGACCCAAAGTCAGAGTAACCTCATAAGTCACTTTTTCCGCTTTTGAAATACAATAATTAAAAGAAAAAAGTCCCTTTGCCGCAATGTAACAGACCTTAGAGAGAGAGAAAGTGGAGATGTTTTAAAGTAACCAATCAGCTTCTGTCATTTATCTTCAACAGTATATAAAGTGACAGAAGCTGATTGGTTGCTAGGGGCAACTGCGCCACTTTATGTTACTTGAAGGGGCATAGTACATATCCCCCTGTGTCTTGTGTGGAGTAATCTGACCCTACAGGGACTCAGCGCTGTGTCTGTAGCTGATTGGGAGTGTAGCTTGTTACCTAATATACTGGGGGAATGAATCATGGCTATATACAGCTCAGTATCACCTCCATACAATGCATATGCCTGAGCACAGCAGTGCCACACATGGTAGCTTAGAGGTACTGCACTGACTCGTATGGCTGTACGAGTCAGAGATCTGATCAGTGATCTGTAATGAACTACTTGCAAGGAGTCGTCAGGACAATGTAACTCAATCAGCTCCACAGAGTGAGTCCACTCCATGTCTGATCACAGCAGTGCCCCCTGTGGCAGCAGAGATGTACTGACTCATGAGTATTGCTGAGTGAGAGCTGAATAACAACAGTGCTGCAGCTGCATCTACACAACACCCAGCAGAAGGTTTAGCACAGCAGTATGCACAGAAGCCAGTAGTACCAGAAGTAGCAGCAAGTGTTCGGATATCTGGACTAATAGGACATTGAGTATATCACAGAAAGGTGAGCAGCATGACCACACATGTCACTTACAGACACACATAGACTTTGGCTAGGCAGCGCAGATGCTATTTGTTTAGGGTGTGGTATTGAAAGTTGACAGTGTCTAGGTCGACCACTATTGGTCGACAGTAACTAGGTCGACAGAGTCTTTAGGTCGACATGTTCTAGGTCTGCAGATCAAAAGGTCGACATGAGTTTTGAATGTTATTTTGGCGTCGTTTTGTTCGCTCGGCACAGATTACCGTTCCAATCGTAGTCCACATGGATCATTAAGTATGAAAAGGTTAACAAAAAAAGAAAAAAATTGTGAAAACCTCATGTCGACCTAAAGACCCTGTCGACCTAGACACCCTGTCGACCTAGTCACTGTCGACCAATAGTGGTCGACCTAGTTACTGTCGACTTTCAGTCCGGATCCCATCTTTTTATTAGATCTGTATTGCTGGGCTGTGTTGTACTTTTACCTTTCATTTCACAGCATCAGATTCAGGAAGTGAAAATCCAGTGAGTGAATGAGACAGTGAGAAGCCTAATGCAGCTGCTGGCTCTATTCTGTCTGTGTCTGACTCCTCCTTCCTGATGAACTAATCTTTGCCAAAGCTGTGACCTGAACAAACTAGTTCACTTTGAGATTAGTTCATTTTGAACTAATCATTCATGAACTACCCATCACTAGAGAGGGAGAGAGGGCGGGGTTGGGTCTAACAGTGACTGGAGCTGCGGCCTATGGGCAGCAAGTGGGCGGGCAGCTCCTGGTTGCTGAGTTGCCGTGGTAGTCACTACCCATAATCCCATGCGCTATGCTGACGATGGCTCGGAAATACCGCCCCACCCACTTCCGGTACATATTCCTCCATCCAGGGTGTGACCTCCTGCCCCCTCATCCTCCAGGTATTGTCCACTAATCCCACCTGTACCCTGTCCCAACCTCTCCTAATACCCCCTCTCCTGCCCCCAACCTCTCCTAATACCCCCTCTCCTGCACCCAATCTCTCCCAATCGCCCCTCTCCTGCCCCAAGCCTCTCCTAATACCGCTTCTCCTGCCCCAACCTCTCCTAATACCCCCTCTCCTGCCCCATCCTCTCCTAATACCCCCTCTCCGGCCCCAAGCCTCTCCTAATACCCCCTCTCCTGCCTCAACCTCTCCTAATACCCCTTCTCCTGCACCCAACCTTTCCTAATACCCCCTCTCCTGTCCCCAACCTCTCCTAATACCCAATCTCCTGCCCCCAACTTCTCCTGCCCCAATCTCTCCCAATCCCCCCTCTCCTGCCCCAAGCCTCTCCTAATACCTCCTCTCCTGCCCCATCCTCTCCTAATACCCCCTCTCCTGCCCCAACTTCACCTAATACCCCCTCTACTGCCCCAACCTCTCCTAATACCCCGTCTCCTGCACCCAACCTCTCCTAATACACCATCTCATGCCCCTATCCTCTCCTAATACCCTCTCTCCTGCCCCCATCCTCTCCTGCCCCTATCCTCTCCTAATACCCCATCTCCTGTCCCTCTCCTCTCCTAATACCCCCTCTCCTGCCCCTATCCTCTCCTAATACCCAATCTCCTGCCCCTACATTCTCCTAATACCCCCTCTCCTGCCCCCAACCTCACCTAATACCCCCTCACCTGCCTCCAACCTCTCCTAATACCCCCTCTCCTGCCACCAACTTCTCCTAATACCCCCTCTCCTTCCCCCAACTTCTCATAATACCCCCTCTTCTGCCCCCATCCTCTCCTAATATCCCCTCTTCTGCCCCCATCCTCTCCTAATATCCCCTCTCCTGCCCCCAACCTCTCCTAATATCCCCTCTCCTGCCCCCAAGCTCTCCTAATACCCAATCTCCTGCTCCCAAACTCTCCTAATACCCAATCTCCTGCCCCTACATTCTCCTAATACCCCCTCTTCTGCTCCCAACCTTTCCTAATACCCCCTCTCCTGCCCCTACATTCTCCTAATACCTCCTCTCCTGCCCCCAACCTCTCCTGCCCCAACCTCTCCTAATATCCCCCTCCTGCCCCTAACACTCTCCTAATACCCCCTCTCCTGCTCCTATCCTCTCATGATGCCCCCTTATATGCTGCCCCTTAGAATTCTCCTAATGTCACCTCACCTGCTGCCCCTGACATTCTCCTAACGCCCCCTCACCTGCTGCCCCTGACATTCTCCTAATGCCCTCTCACCTGCTGCCCCTGACATTCTCCTAACGCCCCCTTCTCCTGCTGCCCCTGACATTCTCCTAATGCCCCCTCACCTGCTGCCTCTGACATTCTCCTAATGCCCCCTCACCTGCTGCTCCTCCACTTTCTACTAATGCCCCCCTCCTGCTGCCTCTGACATTCTCCTAATGCCCCCTCACCTGCTGCCCCTGACATTCTCCTGATGCTCTCTCATTTGCCACCCCCTGTCTGTCACCTGGTGCCCCTGGCATTCTCCTAATGCCCCCTCACCTGGTGCCCCTGGCATTCTCCAAATGCCCCCTCACCTGGTGCCCCTGGCATTCTCCAAATGCCCCCTCACCTGGTGCCCCTGGCATTCTCCAAATGCCCCCTCACCTGGTGCCCCTGGCATTCTCCTAATGCCCCCTCACCTGCTGCCCTCGGCATTCTCCTTATGCCCCCTCATCTGCTGTCCGTCTGTCATCTGCTGCCCCTGACATTCTCCTAATGCCTCTGACATTCTCCTAATGCCATCTCGCCTGCTTGCCCTGTCTATCACCTGGTGCCCCTGACATTCTTTTAATACCCCCCCATGCTTCCTCTGACATTCTCCTAATGTCCCCTCACCTGCTGCCCCATATCTGTCCCTGCTGCCTTTCTGACCTGCCGCTCCCTGTCATTCTCCTGTTGCCCCTTCACCTATCTCCTGCCACACCCCAGTCTTCTGCCACCAAAGCCATTTCTAGGGCTAGGCGATTTGTGCAATCGCACAGGGCGAATGCGGCTGCGGTCACTTTGAGACAGTATTCCATGTCTGGTTTCCGCATGGAATAATGTTGAAAGTGTCCCACCCAAAATGGCCACCGCCTCAGAGGAGACACTTCTGACGGTAGCTAGAGGAGATGGCAACTATTTTTGGAGGGCCATTTAAAAGACTGGCAGACGCGAACAGCATCCCCACCTGTCTCTACTGCCGCTCTCATCCTCTAGATAATGGCTGCCGCTTCCCTTCCCCACCTGTCTCTCCTGCCGTCACCCTCCTCCATTTCCTGCCGCTCTCATCCTCCAGGTGATGGCTGCTGTATCCCATCTCACCCTGCAACCCCCCTTACCTGTGGCCTACTGCCACCACTTTCTGCTGCCCCCTACCTGTCCCTTCCCAGTCTCCAGCCGCTCCCCACCTGTCTACTGTTGACCCCCTCACCTGCTGACCATTGTCTCCTACCCCCCCCCCACACATGCAGCCCCCTGCCTGTCATTACCCCGTCTCTAATGCAACCCCTCCTCACCTACCGGATCCCCCCATCCTACCACCTCACCTGCTGCCACCTGTCTTCTACAACCACCCTTTCCTGCTATCACCAGTCTGTTTCCCACTGACCCTACACCTGCCATCCCGTCTGCCCCTGCTGCCCCCTCACCTTCCGACAGCCTGTCTCCTGCTGCCCTCCTTCTTGAGGTGAGGGGATCTGGGAGCGTCACAGTGACATCACTTATATCTATAGTAATAATACAGGGACATGGCTGGGGAGGTGAGGAGATCTGGGAGTGTCACAGTGACATCACTTTTATCTATAGTAATAATACAGGGACATGACTGGGGAGGTGAGGAGATCTGGGAGTGTCACAGTGACATCACTTTTATCTATAGTAATAATACAGGGACATGACTGGGGAGGTAAGGAGATCTAGGAGTGTATGCAATGATATTTGGTGTCTCCCGCATTTCACAGGAATACACAGTAGTGAAGAAGACGCCCAGCTATCCCCACGTGTCAGGAGGACATAGGAGGACCCAGAGCCCCATCCCGGTGCCTCCACCTCACTCACTGATACATGAGGGAGACAATGACCAGAAGATCCTGGAACTCACCAACAAGATCATTCAGCTGCTGACTGGAGAGGTGACTGCTGGGAATGGGACATTATACAGTAACACCAGGGGATGTGTCTGGGTGATGACTGGAGAGGTGACAGCTGGGAATGGGACATTATACAGTAACACCAGGGGATGTGTCTGGGAGATGACCGGAGAGGTGACTGCTGGGAATGGGACATTATACAGTAACACCAGGGAACGTGTCTGGGTGATGACTGGAGAGGTGACTGCTGGGAATGGGACATTATACAGTAACACCAGGGGATGTGTCTGGGTGATGACTGGAGAGGTGACTGCTGGAAATGGGACATTATACAGTAACACCAGGGGGCGTGTCCGGGTGATGACTGGAGAGGTGACTGCTGGGAATGGGGCATTATACAGTAACACCAGGGGATATGTCTGGGTGATGACTGGAGAGATGACTGCTGGGATTGGGACATTATACAGTAACACCAGAGGACGTGTCTGGGTGATGACTGGAGAGGTGACTGCTGGGAATGGGACATTATACAGTAACACCAGGGGATGTGCCTGGGTGATGACTGGAGAGGTGACTGCTGGGAATGGGACATTATACAGTAACACCAGGGGATGTGTCTGGGTGATGACTGGAGAGGTGACTGCTGGGAATGGGACATTATACAGTACACCAGTAGACGTGTCTGGGTGATGACTGGAGAGGTGACTGCTGGGAATGGGGCATTATACAGTAACACCAGGGGACGTGTCTGGGTGATGACTGGAGAGGTGACTGATGGGAATGGGACATTATACAGTAACACCGGGGGATGTGTCTGGGTGATGACTGGAGAGGTGATTGCTGGGAATGGGACATTATACAGTAACAACAGGGGACGTGTCTGGGTGATGACTGGAGAGGTGACTGCTGGGAATGGGGCATTATACAGTAACACCGGGGGATGTGTCTGGGTGATGACTGGAGAGGTGACTGCTGGGAATGGGGCATTGTACAGTAACACCAGGGGACATGTCTGGGTGATGACTGGAGAGGTGACTGATGGGAATGGGACATTATACAGTAACACCGGGGGATGTGTCTGGGTGATGACTGGAGAGGTGATTGCTGGGAATGGGACATTATACAGTAACACCAGGGGACGTGTCTGGGTGATGACTGGAGAGGTGACTGCTGGGAATGGGACATTATATAGTAACACCAGGGGATGTGTCTGGGTGATGACTGGAGAGGTGACTGCTGGGAATGGGACATTATACAGTACACCAGTAGACGTGTCTGGTTGATGACTGGAGAGGTGACTGCTGGGAATGGGGCATTATACAGTAACACCAGGGGACGTGTCTGGGTGATGACTGGAGAGGTGACTGCTGGGAATGGGACATTATACAGTAACACCAGGGGATGTGTCTGGGTGATGGCTGGAGAGATGACTGCTGGGAAAGGGGCATTATACAGTAACACCAGGGGACGTGTCTGGGTGATGACTGGAGAGGTGACTGCTGGGAATGGGACATTATACAGTAACACCGGGGGATGTGTCTGGGTGATGACTGGAGAGGTGATTGCTGGGAATGGGACATTATACAGTAACACCAGGGGATGTGTCTGGGTGATGACTGGAGAGGTGACTGCTGGGAATGGGGCATTATACAGGGGATGTGTCTGGGTGATGACTGGAGAGGTGACTGCTGGGAATGGGGCATTATACAGTAACACCAGGGGGCGTGTCCGGGTGATGACTGGAGAGGTGACTGCTGGGAATGGGGCATTATACAGTAACACCAGGGGATATGTCTGGGTGATGACTGGAGAGATGACTGCTGGGATTGGGACATTATACAGTAACACCAGAGGACGTGTCTGGGTGATGACTGGAGAGGTGACTGCTGGGAATGGGACATTATACAGTAACACCAGGGGATGTGCCTGGGTGATGACTGGAGAGGTGACTGCTGGGAATGGGACATTATACAGTAACACCAGGGGATGTGTCTGGGTGATGACTGGAGAGGTGACTGCTGGGAATGGGACATTATACAGTACACCAGTAGACGTGTCTGGGTGATGACTGGAGAGGTGACTGCTGGGAATGGGGCATTATACAGTAACACCAGGGGACGTGTCTGGGTGATGACTGGAGAGGTGACTGATGGGAATGGGACATTATACAGTAACACCGGGGGATGTGTCTGGGTGATGACTGGAGAGGTGATTGCTGGGAATGGGACATTATACAGTAACAACAGGGGACGTGTCTGGGTGATGACTGGAGAGGTGACTGCTGGGAATGGGGCATTATACAGTAACACCGGGGGATGTGTCTGGGTGATGACTGGAGAGGTGACTGCTGGGAATGGGGCATTGTACAGTAACACCAGAGGACATGTCTGGGTGATGACTGGAGAGGTGACTGATGGGAATGGGACATTATACAGTAACACCGGGGGATGTGTCTGGGTGATGACTGGAGAGGTGATTGCTGGGAATGGGACATTATACAGTAACACCAGGGGACGTGTCTGGGTGATGACTGGAGAGGTGACTGCTGGGAATGGGACATTATATAGTAACACCAGGGGATGTGTCTGGGTGATGACTGGAGAGGTGACTGCTGGGAATGGGGCATTATACAGTAACACCAGGGGATGTGCCTGGGTGATGACTGGAGAGGTGACTGCTGGGAATGGGACATTATACAGTAACACCAGGGGATGTGTCTGGGTGATGACTGGAGAGGTGACTGCTGGGAATGGGACATTATACAGTACACCAGTAGACGTGTCTGGGTGATGACTGGAGAGGTGACTGCTGGGAATGGGGCATTATACAGTAACACCAGGGGACGTGTCTGGGTGATGACTGGAGAGGTGACTGCTGGGAATGGGGCATTATACAGTAACACCGGGGGATGTGTCTGGGTGATGACTGGAGAGGTGACTGCTGGGAATGGGGCATTGTACAGTAACACCAGGGGACATGTCTGGGTGATGACTGGAGAGGTGACTGATGGGAATGGGACATTATACAGTAACACCGGGGGATGTGTCTGGGTGATGACTGGAGAGGTGATTGCTGGGAATGGGACATTATACAGTAACACCAGGGGACGTGTCTGGGTGATGACTGGAGAGGTGACTGCTGGGAATGGGACATTATATAGTAACACCAGGGGATGTGTCTGGGTGATGACTGGAGAGGTGACTGCTGGGAATGGGACATTATACAGTACACCAGTAGACGTGTCTGGTTGATGACTGGAGAGGTGACTGCTGGGAATGGGGCATTATACAGTAACACCAGGGGACGTGTCTGGGTGATGACTGGAGAGGTGACTGCTGGGAATGGGACATTATACAGTAACACCAGGGGATGTGTCTGGGTGATGGCTGGAGAGATGACTGCTGGGAAAGGGGCATTATACAGTAACACCGGGGGATGTGTCTGGGTGATGACTGGAGAGGTGATTGCTGGGAATGGGACATTATACAGTAACACCAGGGGATGTGTCTGGGTGATGACTGGAGAGGTGACTGCTGGGAATGGGGCATTATACAGGGGATGTGTCTGGGTGATGACTGGAGAGGTGACTGCTGGGAATGGGGCATTATACAGTAACACCAGGGGGCGTGTCCGGGTGATGACTGGAGAGGTGACTGCTGGGAATGGGGCATTATACAGTAACACCAGGGGATATGTCTGGGTGATGACTGGAGAGATGACTGCTGGGATTGGGACATTATACAGTAACACCAGAGGACGTGTCTGGGTGATGACTGGAGAGGTGACTGCTGGGAATGGGACATTATACAGTAACACCAGGGGATGTGCCTGGGTGATGACTGGAGAGGTGACTGCTGGGAATGGGACATTATACAGTAACACCAGGGGATGTGTCTGGGTGATGACTGGAGAGGTGACTGCTGGGAATGGGACATTATACAGTACACCAGTAGACGTGTCTGGGTGATGACTGGAGAGGTGACTGCTGGGAATGGGGCATTATACAGTAACACCAGGGGACGTGTCTGGGTGATGACTGGAGAGGTGACTGATGGGAATGGGACATTATACAGTAACACCGGGGGATGTGTCTGGGTGATGACTGGAGAGGTGATTGCTGGGAATGGGACATTATACAGTAACAACAGGGGACGTGTCTGGGTGATGACTGGAGAGGTGACTGCTGGGAATGGGGCATTATACAGTAACACCGGGGGATGTGTCTGGGTGATGACTGGAGAGGTGACTGCTGGGAATGGGGCATTGTACAGTAACACCAGAGGACATGTCTGGGTGATGACTGGAGAGGTGACTGATGGGAATGGGACATTATACAGTAACACCGGGGGATGTGTCTGGGTGATGACTGGAGAGGTGATTGCTGGGAATGGGACATTATACAGTAACACCAGGGGACGTGTCTGGGTGATGACTGGAGAGGTGACTGCTGGGAATGGGACATTATATAGTAACACCAGGGGATGTGTCTGGGTGATGACTGGAGAGGTGACTGCTGGGAATGGGGCATTATACAGTAACACCAGGGGACGTGTCTGGGTGATGACTGGAGAGGTGACTGCTGGGAATGGGACATTATACAGTAACACCAGGGGATGTGTCTGGGTGATGGCTGGAGAGATGACTGCTGGGAAAGGGGCATTATACAGTAACACCAGGGGACGTGTCTGGGTGATGACTGGAGAGGTGACTGCTGGGAATGGGACATTATACAGTAACACCGGGGGATGTGTCTGGGTGATGACTGGAGAGGTGATTGCTGGGAATGGGACATTATACAGTAACACCAGGGGATGTGTCTGGGTGATGACTGGAGAGGTGACTGCTGGGAATGGGGCATTATACAGGGGATGTGTCTGGGTGATGACTGGAGAGGTGACTGCTGGGAATGGGGCATTATACAGTAACACCAGGGGATGTGTCTGGGTGATGACTGGAGAGGTGACTGCTGGGAATGGGACATTATACAGTAACACCGGGGGATGTGTCTGGGTGATGACCGGAGAGGTGACTGCTGGGAATGGGACATTATACAGTAACACCAGGGGATGTGTCTGGGTGATGACTGGAGAGGTGACTGCTTAGAATAGGGCATTATACAGTAACACCGGGGGATGTGTCTGAGTGATGACTGGAGAGGTGACTGCTGGGAATGGGACATTATACAGTAACACCAGGGAACGTGTCTGGGTGATGACTGGAGAGGTGACTGCTGAGAATGGAACATTATACAGTAACACCAGGGGACGTGTCTGGGTGATGACTGGAGTGGTGACTGCTGGGAATGGGGCATTATATAGTAACACCGGGGGATGTGTCTGGGTGATGACTGGAGAGGTGACTGCTGGGAATGGGACATTATACAGTAACACCAGGGGATGTGTCTGGGAGATGACTGGAGAGGTGACTGCTGGGAATGGGACATTATACAGTAACACCAGGGAACGTGTCTGGGTGATGACTGGAGAGGTGACTGCTGGGAATGGGGCATTGTACAGTAACACCAGGGGATGTGTCTGGGTGATGACTGGAGAGGTGACTGCTGGGAATGGGACATTATACAGTACACCAGTAGACGTGTCTGGGTGATGACTGGAGAGGTGACTGCTGGGAATGGGGCATTATACAGTAACACCAGGGGACGTGTCTGGGTGATGACTGGAGAGGTGACTGCTGGGAATGGGACATTATACAGTAACACCGGGGGATGTGTCTGGGTGATGACTGGAGAGGTGACTGCTGGGAATGGGGCATTATACAGTAACACCAGGGGATGTGTCTGGGTGATGACTGGAGAGGTGACTGATGGGAATGGGACATTATACAGTAACACCGGGGGATGTGTCTGGGTGATGACTGGAGAGGTGACTGCTGGGAATGGGGCATTGTACAGTAACACCAGGGGACGTGTCTGGGTGATGACTAGAGAGGTGACTGCTGGGAATGGGGCATTGTACAGTAACACCAGGGGACGTGTCTGGGTGATGACTGGAGAGGTGACTGATGGGAATGGGACATTATACAGTAACACCGGGGGATGTGTCTGGGTGATGACTGGAGAGGTGACTGCTGGGAATGGGACATTATACAGTACACCAGTAGACGTGTCTGGGTGAAGACTGGAGAGGTGACTGCTGGGAATGGGGCATTATACAGTAACACCAGGGGACGTGTCTGGGTGATGACTGGAGAGGTGACTGCTGGGAATGGGACATTATACAGTAACACCGGGGGATGTGTCTGGGTGATGACTGGAGAGGTGATTGCTGGGAATGGGACATTATACAGTAACACCAGGGGATGTGTCTGGGTGATGACTGGAGAGGTGACTGCTGGGAATGGGGCATTATACAGGGGATGTGTCTGGGTGATGACTGGAGAGGTGACTGCTGGGAATGGGGCATTATACAGTAACACCAGGGGATGTGTCTGGGTGATGACTGGAGAGGTGACTGCTGGGAATGGGACATTATACAGTAACACCGGGGGATGTGTCTGGGTGATGACCGGAGAGGTGACTGCTGGGAATGGGACATTATACAGTAACACCAGGGGATGTGTCTGGGTGATGACTGGAGAGGTGACTGCTGGGAATAGGGCATTATACAGTAACACCGGGGGATGTGTCTGAGTGATGACTGGAGAGGTGACTGCTGGGAATGGGACATTATACAGTAACACCAGGGAACGTGTCTGGGTGATGACTGGAGAGGTGACTGCTGAGAATGGAACATTATACAGTAACACCAGGGGACGTGTCTGGGTGATGACTGGAGTGGTGACTGCTGGGAATGGGGCATTATATAGTAACACCAGGGGACGTGTCTGGGTGATGACTGGAGAGGTGACTGCTGGGAATGGGGCATTATATAGTAATACCAGGGGATGTGTCTGGGTGATGACTAGAGAGGTGACTGCTGGGAATGGAACATTATACAGTAACACCAGGGGACGTGTCTGGGTGATGACTGGAGTGGTGACTGCTGGGAATGGGGCATTATATAGTAACACCAGGGGACGTGTCTGGGTGATGACTGGAGAGATGACTGCTGTGAATGGGACATTATACAGTAACACCAGGGGATGTGTCTGGGTGATGACTGGAGAGGTGGCTGCTGGGAATGGGACATTATACAGTAACACCGGGGGATGTGTCTGGGTGATGACTGGAGAGGTGACAGCTGGGAATGGGACATTATACAGTAACACCAGGGGATGTGTCTGGGAGATGACTGGAGAGGTGACTGCTGGGAATGGGACATTATACAGTAACACCAGGGAACGTGTCTGGGTGATGACTGGAGAGGTGACTGCTGGGAATGGGGCATTGTACAGTAACACCAGGGGATGTGTCTGGGTGATGACTGGAGAGGTGACTGCTGGGAATGGGGCATTATACAGTAACACCAGGGGATGTGTCTGGGTGATGACTGGAGAGGTGACAGCTGGGAATGGTGCATTATACAGAAACACTTGGGGATGTGTCTGGGTGATAACTGGAGAGGTGACTGCTGGGAATGGGGCATTATACAGTAACACCAGGGGATGTGTCTGGGTGATGACTGGAGAGGTGACTGCTGGGAATGGTACATTATACAGTAACACCAGAGGACGTGTCTGGGTGATGACTGGAGAGGTGACTGCTGGGAATGGGGCATTATAGAGTGACACCAGGGGATGTGTCTGGGTGATGACTGGAGAGGTGACTGCTGGGAATGGGGCATTATAGAGTAACACCAGAGGACGTGTCTGGGTGATGACTGGAGAGGTGACTGCTGGGAATGGGGCATTATAGAGTAACACCAGGGGATGTGTCTGGGTGATGACTGGAGAGGTGACTGCTGGGAATGGGACATTATACCGTAACACCGGGGGATGTGTCTGGGTGATGACTGGAGAGGTGACTGCTGGGAATGGGGCATTATACAGTAACACCAGGGGATGTGTCTGGGTGATGACTGGAGAGGTGACTGCTGGGAATGGGACATTATACAGTAACACCAGGGGATGTGTCTGGGTGATGACTGGAGAGTTGACTGCTGGGAATGGGACATTATACAGTAACACCAGGGGATGTGTCTGGGTGATGACTGGAGAGGTGACTGCTGGGAATGGGACATTATACAGTAACTCCGGGGGACATGTCTGTGTGATGACTGGAGAGGTGACTGCTGGGAATAGGGCATTATACAGTAACACCGGGGGACGTGTCTGGGTGATGACTGGAGAGGTGACTGCTGGGAATGGTACATTATACAGTAACACCAGGGGATGTGACTGGGTGATGACTGGAGAGGTGACTGCTGGGAATGGGGCCTTATACAGTAACACCAGGAGATGTGTCCGGGTGATGACTGGAGAGGTGACTGCTGGGAATGGGACATTATACAGTAACACCGGGGGATGTGTCTGGGTGATGACTGGAGAGGTGACTGCTGGGAATGGGGCATTATACAGTAACACCAGGGGATGTGTCTGGGTGATGACTGGAGAGGTGACTGCCGGGAATGGGACATTATACAGTAACACCAGGGGATATGTCTGGGTGATGACTGTATCACTGTGTGTGTCAGGTTCCTATAAGGTGTCAGGATGTCACTGTCTATGTCTCCATGCAGGAGGGGGAGTATATAGAGGAACACAGGGGTCTGTACAAGGACGTGATGCTGGAGAATCACCGGCCCCTCACATCACTGGGTAAGAGGAGACTGTCATGTATTGTACAGGGGAGAGCAGGTATTGGGGCCCCTATATACACACATCACCTGATAATCACATATATACACTGTACTCAGTCACTGTGTGTCTCCTACAGATGGACCCAGTAACAGAGATACCCCAGAGAGATGTCCCCGTCCTCTGTATTCCCAGGATTGTACAGAGGAGAATCACAGGACCCCACAGGAGGATCAGGTAGGTGGGATTTAGGGTCTCCCCAATATACCAAAGTGACTGTCACTATATGATCTGTAGAGGAGCTGTGTGTCTTACACACTGATATTATACTGTTTCACCTCAGTCTAATCTGACTGTATGCAAATGTCATTATAGTCTGTGTTTTTGTTTTTTTTCTCTTGTGTCCTAGAGGATGCTTGGGTCCATATTAGTACCATGGGGTATAGACGGGTCCACCAGGAGCCATTGGCACTTTAAGAGTTTGAGAGTGTGGGCTGGCTCCCCCCTCTATGCCCCACCTACCAGACTCCGTTTAGAAAATGTGCCCGGAGGAGCCGGTCACAGCTAGGGGAGGGAGCTCTCCTGGGTTCTCTTAGGAAAAGTGTATTTTCTTTATTTCAGAGTTTATTTTTTTACAGGGAGGCTGCTGGTGACGGCCTCCTTGCAGGCGAGGGACTGAGAGGGGAGGAGTAGTGTCCGCCCTGCGTGGTCCTGAGCCACTGCCCCTGCTGACTGGACGTTGAGCTCCAGCGGGGTCTGATCACGTCCCGCTGCAGGGGAGCGCTCGCCCTGGTAGCCAGCTGCCACACCCTCAGGGAACTGAAGATGACGAGTGAGTCACTGTCCCCCCTTGCAAGCGGGGGGTCAGTGTGAAGAGGGCGGCTAGAGGGTAACTGCGCTCCTGGAAGGCTCAGCGGTACTGCGGTGAAGCCCTGGGCCAGCTTCGGACCCTAATCTGACCACAAGCAGCCTGTCGGGGGTCTGTGGATCCAGGCCAGCATAAATCCCTCCGGCCAGTATAATCTTCATTCAGCGGGAAGACAGCGCCATTGAGGGGGCGGAGCTTCTCCTCAGAGCGGACCCAGCAGCGTTCAGCGCCATTTTCCTGCCAGTGGATGCCAGGTCTCTCCTGAATGACTCCAGCTATCTGCACGGTACCAGGGGGTTGTAGAAGGGAGGGGAGGCTGTATTATAGGCTGTCTCTCCTATTAAGGGACACAGTCAGCGCTGGTTTGGGGTCTCCTTATACCTGTAATAGCGCTGTTTGTGGGTTGGCTCCAATCTCTGTGTCTCTCTGCCATTCTTGGGGGGAAACTCTGTCTTCCAGTACCCTGTGTGTATGTGGGGTGTTTGAGGGTGTGTGACAACATGTCCAGGGACACTGTTTCATATGCTGCAGAGGATTTGTCTTCCCAGGAAGATCCCATGCCATGTAATCAGGATTGCACTGTTTTAGCACAGATCCCAGCTAGAGAGCCAAAATGGTTAGCCTCTCTGAGGAGGACTATTTCCCAGATTTCTGATAGGGTTGCTAGGACTGAGCATGCCATTCAGGTCCTCCAGTCCTCTATGGTGGTGTGGTCTGATTCTGCCTCCTCGGGGTCCCCTGCGGTTCATTCTCACTAACGTGCGCTGGCAATTATGCAGGATGACACGGACACCGACTCTGACGCTGCAGACGGTGACGGGGATGTGTTGAGGGGGACGGCATCACTTGCCAAGCTTGTTGTACACATTTCAGACACAGTTCCGGAACAGGTGGAGGAGGCCTTCTTCACAGATAATAAGAAGCCCCCCCTCACCTTCCCGGCATCCAAGGAATTGAATGCTATCTTTGAAAAGGCATGGAAAACTCCAGAAAAGAAATTCCAGATTCCCAAGAGGGTCTTGGTGGCTTTTCCCTTCCCAGAGGAAGATAGAAAGAGATGGGAGTCCCCACCGATGGTCGACTCCTCTGTCTCCAGGCTGTCCAAACAGGTGGTATTACCGGTCCCGGGATCTACCACGTTAAAGGACCCGGCAGATCGCAAAGGTGGATGCTACACGGAAATCCATTTACACGGCTTCAGGGGCCATATTGCGGCCTACTATGGCCTGTGCTTGGATTGCTAAAGCTATTGCCAGGTGGTCAATCACTCTACAGGAGGAGTCATCTACGCTGGACAAAGGTGACGTTGATTTATTTTTACGTAATATTCAGGATTCTGCAGGGTTCCTGGTGGATTCCATGAAAGACCTGGGTTCCATGGCTGCGTGGATCTCCTCCATGTCCGTCTCGGCTCGCAGGGGTCTCTGGCTGCGCAACTGGTCTGCGGACGCGGAATCCAGGAAGTGTGTGGAGAGCCTACCATACAAAGGTCAGGCTCTCTTTGGGGAGGCGCTGGATGCGTGGATTACCACGGCTACCGCGGGTAAGTCTCCTTTTCTCCCCTCAGTTGCACCGGCTACGAAGAAACCTTTCTCGTATGTCCTAGAGTAGGCATTCCCAACCACGGTCCTCAAGGCACACCAACAGTGCAGGTTTTAGTGATATCCAGGCTGCAGCACAGATGGTTAAATCAAAATAACTGAGCTACTAATTAAGTCACTTGTGCTGAAGCCTGGATATCACTAAAACCTGCACTGTTGGTGTGCCTCGAGGACCGTGGTTGGGAATGCCTGTCCTAGAGGATGCTGGGGTCACCAAAAGAACCATGGGGTGTAGACGGGATCCGCAGGAGACATGGGCACTTTAAGACTTTTAAGGGGCGTGACCTGGCTCCTCCCTCTGTATCCCTCTCCAGACTCGGTTTAGAATTGTGCCCAGTGAGACTGGATGCACTCCAGGGGAGCTCTACTGAGTTTCTCTGAAAAGACTTATGTTAGGTTTTTATGTTCAGGGAGGACTGCTGGCAACAGGCTCCCTGCTTCGTGGGACCTAGGGGAGAGAAGCAGAATCTCTTCCGTATAAGGGTGGTGTGTTTGGTGACGGCCTCACTGATTTAGACTCTACGGCTACCGCGGGTAAGTCGTCCTTTTTACCTAATGTTCCTGCGCAACAAAAGAAAACACACCACTATTAAATGCAGTCCTTTCGGCCCAATAAATACAGGAGAGGCCGAGGTTCCTCCTTCCTTGCTACTAGAGGTAGGGGAAGAGGTAAACGAGCACCCGCCTCATCGAGTTCCCAGGAGCAGAAGTCCTCCCTGGCTTCTGCCAAATCCACCACATGATGCTGGGACTCCCATAAGGGAACCCGCACCGGTGGGGGCACGTCTAAAGCTCTTCAGTCAGTTCTGGTTTCGCTCAGGCCTGGACCCGTGGGTTTTACAAATAGTGTCCCAAGGGTTCAAACTAGAGTTTCAAGACTTCCCCCTCGCCGTTTTGTTTTTTTCAAATTGGCCTTACCAGCTTCTCTTCTAGACAGGGAGGTGGTCTGCGGCACGATACAAAAGTTGTATCAAAACCAGGTTGTGATCCCGGTTCCCCTGTCACAACAGGGATAAGGCTTTTATTCAAGCCTATTCGTGGTCCTGAAGCCGGATGGTTCGGTCAGACCGATCCTAAACCTAAAATCTCTCAATTTCTACCTGAAGAAATTCAAGATGGAGTCTCTCCGAGTGGTGATCTCCAGTCTGGAGGAAGGGGATTTTATGGTGTCGTTGGACATAAAGGATGCCTACTTGCATGTTCCCATTTATCCTCCACATCAGGCTTACCTGAGGTTTGCAATTCAGGATTGTCATTACCAATTCCAGCCGTTGCCGTTTGGTCTGTCCACGGCTCCGAGGATTTTCACCAAGGTGATGGCGGAAATTATGTTTCTCCTCCGCAAGCAAGGAGTCACAATTATCCCGTACTTGGACGATCTCCTGATAAAAGCGAGATTAAGGGATCAGTTGGTACAGAACATTGCACTATCCCTGACAGTGCTTCAACAACATGGTTGAAGCACAGTTAATTTCCGACAACTTGGTTGGCGTTTTTGGGAATGATACTGGACACAGACCTGCAGAGTTTTTCTTCCAGTGGAAAAGGCTCTGGAGATTCAGGGTCTGGTCAAACTCATACTTAAACCAGCAACAGTCTCCATCCATCAATGCATTCGGTTGCTGGGGAAGATGGTTGCGGCCTACGAGGCCATTCGATTTGACAGGTTCCATGCCAGAGTTTTTCAGTGGGACCTGTTGGACAAGTGGTCCGGATCCCACTTCCACATGCACCGGAGGATAATCCTGTCTTCCAAGACCAGAATCTCACTCCTGTGGTGGCTGCACAGCTCTCATCTCCTAGAGGGGCGCAGGTTCGGGACCCAGGACTGGATCCTAGTGACCACGGATGCAAGTCTCCGAGGTTGGGGGGCAGTCACATAAGGGGAAAACTTCCAAGGAAAATGGTCAAGTCAGGAAACTTGACTCCACATCAACGTTCTGGAATTAAGAGCCATTGACAACGGCCTTCTACAAGCGGAACGTCTTCTTCGCACTCTGCCCGTACTGATCAAATCGGACAATGTCACAGCAGTAGCATACATAAACCGCCAGGGCAGAACAAAACGCAGAGCGGCGATGGCAGAAGCCACAAAGATTCTCCGCTGGGAGGAAAAGCATACAAGCGCTCTATCTGCGATATTCATTCCAGGAGTGGACAGCTGGGAAGCAGACTTCCTCAGCAGACACTATCTCCATCCAGGAGAGTGGGGCCTCCATCAAAAGGTCTTCACAGAAGTGACAAGTCTTTGGGGGGTTCCCCATATAGACATGATGGCGTCTCGTCTCAACTAGAAGCTTCAGAGGTATTGGTCCAGGGACCCTCAAGCAACAGCAGTGGATGCACTGGTGACACCGTGGGTGTTTCAGTCGGTGTATGTATTCCCTCCACTTCCTCTCATTCCAAAAGTTCTAAAGATCTTGTGAAGAACAAAAGTTCGAGCAGTCCTCGTGGTCCCAGACTGGCCAAGGAGGATTTGGTACCCGGATCTTCGGGCATTACTCGTAGAAGATCCTTGGCCTCTTCCTCTCCGCGAGGACCTGTTGCAGCAAGGGCCGTGCGTGTATCATGACTTACAGCGGCTACGTTTGACGGCATGGCGGTTGAACGCCTGATCCTAGCTCGCAAGGGTATTCCCAGCGAGGTTATTCCCACTCTTATTCAGGCCAGAAAAGGAGTTACGTTGAAACATTACCACCGTATTTGGAGAAAATATGTTTCTTGGTGTGAATCCAAGAAGGCTCCTACGGAGGAATTTCAGCAGGGGCGTTTTTTCCATTTTCTGCAAGCAGGTGTGGATGCGGGCCTAAAATTGGGCTCGATTAAGGTTCAGATTTCAGCCTTATCGGTTTTCTTTCAAAAACAATTGGCCTCCCTTCCGGAAGTTCAGACTTTCGTGAAGGGTGTGTTACACATCCAACCTCCATTTGTGGCACCATGGGACCTTAATGTGGTGTTGCAGTTCCTTCAATCACGTTGGTTTGAACCCTTAGGGAAGGTGGAATTGAAATTCCTCACTTCGAAAGTGGTCATCCTGTTGGCCTTGGCATCCACAAGGCGGGTGTCTGAGTTAGCGGCCTTGTCTCAAAAGAGCCCTTATTTGATCTTTCATGAAGATAGAGCAGAGTTGAAAACTCGTCAACATTTTCTGCCGAAAGTGGTTTCATCTTTCCACATGAACCAAACGATTGTGGTGCCAGTGGCTACTGACTCTTTGGTTGAATCAAAGTCTCTGGATGTGGTCAGAGCTTTGAAAATTTATGTCGCCAGAACTGCTCCGATTAGGAAAACAGAGGCTCTTTTTGTCCTGTATGCTCCCAACAAGATTGGGTGTCCTGCTTCCAAGCAGGCTATTGCACGCTGGATCTATAATACGATTCAGCAGGCTCATTCCACGGCAGGATTGCTGTTACCAAAATCGGTGAAGGCCCACTCTACTAGGAAGGTGGGTTCGTCCTGGGCGGCTGCCCGGGGAGTCTCGGCATTGCAACTTTGCCGAGCTGCTACTTGGTCGCCTGTCCCAGTGCGTACTGTATCTGCGGTATTCGTTGTGGTTACACAGTAGTTGTGTTTCACTTCTGTTCAGCATGTTGCTGAATTTTGTTCATATCCGTTGATGTGTTCAGTTGAATGTCATGTTGTACGGCATGCTTAAGGCGTGAGCTGGTATGATGCTCACCATGGTTTAATAATTATTTTCCTCAAAATCTCCGTCTCTCTGGGCACAGTTCCTATACTGAGTCTGGAGGAGGGATATAGAGGGAGGAGCCAGGTCACGCCCCTTAAAAGTCTTAAAGTGCCCATGTCTCCTGCGGATCCCGTCTATACCCCATGGTTCTTTTGATGACCTCGGCATCGTCTACGGACTAAGAGAAAAGGATTTACCGGTAGGTATCAAAATCCTATTTTTTAATCTACCACGTCACAGTCCTTTTGGCCTGCGAGGCCTAGAAAGAATAAGCCTTCGAACACCTTCTTCAGAGGTGGTCGTGCCAAAGGAAAGAAACCTGCTCCCGCAGGTTCCCAGACCCAGAAGCCCGCTTCTGATATCCCTAGGTCCTCCGCATGACGGTGGACAGCTAGGCCTGGAGGAAGGTCAGGTGGGGGCTAGACTCTGGCAGTTCAGCCACGTCTGGGTGTCGTCTGGCCTGGACCCCAGGGTCCTGGATATAGTGTCCAGGGGGTACAGACTGGAGTTTCAAGATCCCCCGCCTCACCTTTTCTTCAGGTTGGGATTGCCAGCCCTGCTGGCAGACAGGACAATTCTTTTGGAGGCCATCAGAAAATTGGTGGTGTCAGATGTCCTTGTTCCTGTCCCACTTCAGCAGTGGAACAAGGGTTATTATTTGAACCTTTTTGTGGTACCGAAACCGGATGGTTCGGTACGGCCTATTCTAAACTTAAAATCTTTGAACCCTTATCTCAGGGAGTTCAAATTCAAGATGGCATCTGAGAGCTGTCATCTCAGGACTGTCGGAGGGGGAGTTTCTGGTGTCCCTGGACATCAAGGATGCTTACCTCCACATTCCAATTTGTACGCCGCATCAAGCATATCTCAGGTTTGCGCTGATGGACGATCATTATCAGTTCCAGGCGCTACCATTTGGCCTCTCCACAGCACTGAGGATCTTCATCAAGGTGATAGCGGAGATGATGGTTCTCCTCCGCAAACAGGGGGTGAACATAATTCCATATCTGGACGATCTCCTGATCAATGCGTTGTCCAGGGTGAGGTTGTTGCGTTACATCGCGCTCAGGAGGCACGGTTGGATCCTAAACCTTCCAAAGTCTCATCTGGAGCCGACAAAGAGGCTGTCTTTCCTAGGAATGATCCTCGACACGGAAGTGCAGAGGGTATTTCTGCCGGTGGATTAAGCGTTGGTGATTCAAGCAATGATCTGGGAGGTCCTAAAGCCTACCCGGGTATCTGTTCATCAATGCATACACCTTCTGGGGAAGATGGTTGCTGCCTACGAGGCTCTGCAGTACGGCAGGTTTCATGCTCGACTCTTTCAGCTGGACCTATTGGACCAGTGGTCGGGCTCTTACCTACACATGCACAAGAGGATACGCCTGTCTCCAAAAGCCAGGATTTCACTCCTCTGGTGGCTGCAACTTCCGCACCTTCTGGAAGGGAGAAGGTTCGGAATTCAAGACTGGATCCTTTTAACCACAGATGCAAGTCTAAGAGGTTGGGGAGCAGTCACTCTGGGGGAAACCTTTCAGGGACGATGGTCGGATCAAGAGTCACTTCTCCCAATAAACATCCTGGAACTCAGGGCCGTTTACAACGCCCTTCTGCAAGCAGCACACCTTTTACGGGATCGGGCTGTTCAGGTGCAGTCGGACAATGTGACCACAGTGGCCTACATAAACCGACAAGGCGGAATGAAGAGCAGCGCTGCCATGTCAGAGGTGTCAAAAATCCTCATCTGGGCAAAAAGGCACGCGGTGGCGATATCGGCAATCTTCATTCCGGTCGTAGACAACTGGGAAGCAGACTTCCTCAGCAGACACGATCTCCATCCAGGGGAGTGGGGCCTCCATCCGAAGGTGTTCGAGGAGGTAACCGGTTGGTGGGGGGTTCCCCACATATACATGATGGCCTCACGCCTCAACAAGAAGCTTTGGAGGTACTGTTCCAGGTCAAGAGACCGACAGGCAGTGGTGGTGGACGCACTGGTAACACCGTGGGTGTTTAATTCAGTGTATGTTTTCCCTCCACTTCCTCTGATACCAAAGGTTCTTCAGTTTCGTGAGAAGAACAAAGGTTGAGGCTATCCTCATTGCTCTGGACTGGCCAAGGAGGGCTTGGTACGCGGATCTGCTGGATCTTCTGCTGGAAGATCCACGGCCTTTACCTCTTCGGGAGGATCTGCTTCTGCAGGGGCCGTTCACTTATCAAGACTTACCGCGGCTACGTTTGACTGCATGGCAGTTGAACGCCAGATCTTAGCTCGGAAAGGTATCCTGAGTGAGGTCATTCCTACCCTGATACAGGCCAGGAAGGGGGTAACGTCTAAACATTACCATCGCATTTGGAAGAAATATATTTCTTGGTGTGAGGCCAAGAAGTTTCCGGCGGTGGAGTTTTAACTTGGACGTTTTCTCCTTTTCCTGCAAGCTGGGGTGGATATGGGACTGAGCCTGGGCTCCATCAAGGTCCAGATCTCTGCTTTGTCCATCTTCTTCCAAAAACAATTGGCTGTTCTTCCTGAGGTTCAGACCTTTTTGAAAGGGGTTCTGCACATCCAGCATCCCTTTGTGGCTCCTATGGCTCCATGGGATCTTGATGTGGTGTGGCAGTTCCTGCAATCTAGTTGGTTTGAGCCTCTACAGGAGGCTGACCTCAAGTTTCTCACATGGAAGGCGGTCACCTTGTTGGCCTTGGCTTCTGCACAACTCGTGTCGGAATTGGGGGCTTTATCTTGTAAAAGCCCCTATCTGATCTTCCATGAAGACAGGGCGGAACTTAGGACTCATGCACAGTTCCACCAAAGGTTGTGTCGGCTTTCCACATCAACCAACCTATTGTGGTGCCAGTGGCTACTGACTCAATTACTTCAAAGGCCTTGGATGTAGGGAGGACTTTGAAGATTTACGTGAAGAGGACGGCTCGTCATAGGAAAAGTGACTCTCTGTTTGTCCTCTATGATCCAAAAAAAATTCGATTTCCTGCTGGATCAGGTTCACTATCCAGTATGCTTATTCCACGGCAGGATTGCCGTGTCCGAGATCTGTAAAGGCCCACTCTACTCGTAAAGTGGGCTCTTCCTGGGCGGCTGCCCGGGGTATCTCGGCGGTACAACTCTGCCAAGCAGCTACTTGGTCTGGGTCGAACACGTTTTGGCAAGTTTTACAAGTCCGATACTTTGGCCTCTGATGACCTCAAGTTTGGTCAAGCAGTGTTGCAGGAGCCTCCGCTCTCCCTCCCGTACTGGGAGCTTTGGTACATCCCCATGCTACTATTATGGACCTCAGCATCCTCTAGGACGTAAGAGAAAATAGGATTTTGGTTACCTACCGGTAAATCCTTTTCTCGTAGTCCGTAGAAGATGCTGGGCATTGGTTTTATGGTTCAGTGTTACCTGGTTCCTAGGTAAATTCTGCGTTGTTTATTATTTCAGCTGTTGCTGAAGTTGTTCCGGCATGTTGTCTGAATTATCCTGTTTGTGTGAGCTGGTATAAATCTCGCCACTATCTGTGTAATGCCTTCTCTCTAAGTATGTTGTCTCCTCGGGCACAGTTTCTAGACTGAGTCTGGTAGGAGGGGCATAGAGGGAGGAGCCAGCCCACACTCTTAAACTCGTAAAGTGCCAATGGCTCCTGGTGGACCCATCTATACCCCTTGGTACTAATATGGACCCCAGCATCCTCTATGGACTACGAGAAAAGGATTTACCGGTAGGTAACCAAAATCCTATTTTTTTAGGTAGAACATCTGTCTTATATTAAAACAGAAGATACAGAGGGAGAAGAAGAGACGTATGTGACTGTTATAAAAGAAGAAGATATAGACGGAGAAGAGGAGACATATGTGACTGATATAAAGGCAGAAGATATAGAGGGAGAAGAGGAGACGTATGTGACTGATATAAAGACAGAAGATATAGAGGGAGAAGAAGAGACATATGTGACTGATATAAAGGCAGAAGATATAGAGGGAGAAGAAGAGACGTATGTGACTGATATAAAGGCAGAAGATACAGAGGGAGAAGAAGAGACGTATGTGACTGATATAAAGGCAGAAGATACAGAGGGAGAAGAAGAGACGTATGTGACTGATATGAAGGCAGAAGATACAGAGGGAGAAGAAGAGATGTATGTGACTGATATAAAGGCAGAAGATACAGAGGGAGAAGAAGAGACATATGTGACTGATATAAAGGCAGAAGATATAGAGGGAGAAGAAGAGACGTATGTGACTGATATGAAGGCAGAAGATATAGAGGGAGAAGAAGAGACGTATGTGAGGGGTGATCAGCAGTGTAAGGAGGAGGAGATCCCTACAGATATCAGCACAGGTGAGTAATAAACACTTATTACAGAAGTCACATATTCTCATTGCTCAGTCACTACAGCAATCTCTTATCCTACACCCTCCTCTGCCATCAGCCCTGTCTTCAGTTGGGTGTTTCTAACACAAGGCTATCCATGACAAATATCACATGTAGAGAGCTATTACACACAGCACTATAATGTTATTAAAAGTAACAAACAGAAGTTTATTAGTGATTATATATAAATGTGTATATACGTATGTATATAATATAATTAGTATTGTTTTTTGTGGAGTGCCTAATTTATATGCATTTTGTTAGATGATGCAGGTATGAAACATTTCCTGCTATACAGTAGACCTGAGATCACCAAATATAATTCGTATAAGATTTAGAAATAATATGAAATTTGAATCTAGAACTTCAAGTAAAACAGAGTAAAAGCTTATCACAAGTACATATTTGTATAATCATAAGGCAAGCGTTTTGCACTTGTTGTCACCCTTGCATGGGCGGGCTTGTTCTTATCCACTCCAATTCACTCTAAATCCAAATTGCGTGTCACCCAATGCGTTTTGTCAATAGTGACTTCTTCAGGGGTGTTTTCTGTTAAAGGCTTTATCCTCAAATATCAATTGTGCAGACTTGAAATAATTGTGTAACCTTCAGACGGTAATTGTGGACTTGTTCATGATGAACACATTCCTAATTACTTGTGAATAATAGTTCCTGCTCTGTGCAGTTCTGAGGTTATGACTTTAGGGAATGTAATGGTCAGATCAAATATTGCTCAATCTAAGGTCTCCCAGTAGCCTTACTACATACATAAATGTGTCTTGCATTACTATTTTAACTAACAATAATAAACAGTGGAGTTTTAGTTCATGTATTGCTCAGTGCATTTAAGCCTGCAGCCCCCGACAAGGGACCCCGCTATACTGCAGGTCCTACTCTATTGCTTAAAATAATTACCATAAAAACAGCTTTCACATTAGTGTAAAACTTTAGGTTTGCTCTCAGCATCGGAACATTTGCCGAAAGGCTCGGATTGGTTTTCAGATCATCAGCTGACGTGCCACCACATCTCACGTGGCCCTCCAATTCACCAGATCTGGGACTGTGGGACTGTTTGGCTGGGTCCGGCATTGTACTGTTGGTGCAGTTCCTGATGCGTTTGGAACGATTGGTGGTTGCTAGGGGTCCTAAATGCCTGTGGTCCTGATTTGTCATGATCTACTTTTGCCCACTGTTCCACAGCTGAGATTCTTGGTGTCCATGCTTCTTCCACTGTAGATGGATACTACTCACTGTCTACAAGGGATCACCAACAAACAAATGCCGGTCTCTGCCAAAACCAATGGCTCCCTTATGCCAGTCGTATCACGTGCATGACCCATGGTTCCATCTGAAAAAGAAACAATATCTCAACAAATTTGCATTGTATTCACAATGATCATCCAGTAGTTTTAGTGTCACCATCTACACACATGTGCACGTCCCATGTCGTTGTACTTATATATATTTTGGTAAAGCGGCACTCCTCAAGATGACCTGAAGTTGATATTAAAGAATCAATAGCCGGTGCCCTCCAAACCAGGCTGCATCAGTTGGTGTAACGTAATGTGGAATCCATACAAGGAGGCACTCAGAATAAATAGACTAGGCAGTTTAGTGTACCAACGTTTCAATGCTCTATTCGCGGCATTTTCATCAGGGTGCAGAACACAAGAGACATACAACCACTCACCTAATATACCCGGTGGAACCGTCCATGTCGCCATCCGTTGCGCGCTCCAGCACATCAAAGTGACGTCATCTGACGCACGCTACGTCCGGGGACACGGAGAGAACCTCGTCCACGTGACCAATAGTAACCAATGAGGAGAAAAGTATCAAGTAACCTGCCAACAAAACAGTGTAATAACACCGATCAAATTCTATCCTCTTAGATATATATATCTTTCTCCGGCAGGGACCACAGGTTATCCATAGGATAACATTGGGATATGATGACGTGACAGCGGATTTGCAACAAACAGTCAAAGCTTTCAGCCTCCCAGCATGCAACGGGCCTGTCCATATATCCCCGCCTCCTGGCTCAGGCAAATCGGCTTTTTGTTTGGTGCGGCAGGAGCCGGACCATGGTCAGAGGGCTGATGTTTAGCAGCCATAAGTTTTCTTATTTTATTTTTATATGAGTGATCTTTCTAAAAAACATCTTATACTCACCTTAGAGTCGCCCCAACATCTCCCCGCTGGGTCGCGACAACGCTTTCCCATGTGTACAGTGAGGCAGGCACAGGTTCTGGTAAACCTTCATGGGCTACTTTGCACAGACATTATTCAATGTAGCTGAACAGTTTATACCAGCTCCTATACCTGTGATAGGTTTCACTATTAACCCTTACATGCAACATTCATTCTGAGGTTTATACACCTAGGGAATTGTCAGTCTCTCAAAAAAGCAGGCTGAAACGCTAGTGGTAAGTAAATCACATAGACATGATACAACATCTTAACAGTCTACACATGTTTTAGATGAGGATTCGTTGGAGGATGAGGACTCATTGCACTTCAGAAGGTCTCAGCTCAGTGGACATATCTGAGCTAATTAGTGCTATGTAAGCCATTCTATCCTTAAAAAACTAAGGCAACTGTGTTTAAACATCCCAAAACAGCTGATGGAAATTTTGGGTTACGCCCAGTAGGAAATTAGTATTCCAGGAAATGGAATTCCAATTATCCTCGTCCAGCTGGGGACTGTTTAAAAAAAAAAAAGGGAGATGGCTCCCAAAGTAGATTTGCAGGTCTTAGATTGGTGCGAAAATCTACATTACTTTTGTTTTCAACATCAATAAATGATGTCACTGGTTGTGTGGCCTGACTGGAAAGGCAGCAGGAAGCAGGATAAAGTACTCCTGCTTATATAGGTCCTTTCTGCCTTTTACAGCTGTTTTACGGGCTCTTTCGGGCCCTTTCTTGCCACTCTGTGTGTTTTGTAGGTTGCGGAGGCGGGGAGCCATTCATTTGGCTTTTGCAGGTTGCAGCCTACCCCCGGATCCGAAGCCGCGGACTGAAGTTATGCAGTGATCCCACCGCGGACCGGACCTCAGCGAGGTAGCGCTGCTACTCACCGAGGGCTGTGTGGCTCTTGTGCCTAGCCGTGCTGTTGAAGCCGTTTGGAGAGGCTGACTGGGGATCAGCGGTGACCGCGGTGGGAGACACGGAGCGGAGCTGCTCTCCCGGCATCTGATGCGGTGCATACTACGGGGATTGGTGGCCTCAGCAGGGACGCGTCAGTTTAGTCAGCTCACCTGCCCGCAGCCTGCCTTCTCCTACTGTCTGGCCGTTGAAGCCCTGAGTCGTGGCAGCGGGGAATACATGGAGCGATTGCCTTTCATCACTCCAGCAGTGTCCCGGCATCTCCCCTCTCCTAACCCATGGTGCTACGGGGAAATCTGGTGGAGCTGTGAATTATAGTGGACATACACGTGGGGTTCCTATGCATCCAGATACGCTACCCTGTGCCACTGCATCCTAGTACCCTCTCCGCTCCTGCCTTATTACTGACCTGGTTCACCCGCCATAGCCGGACAGTTTCTTTTGATTTGGGCTTCGCTGCCAGAAGTGCCATCTTGAAAACTGGCAATATAGCCACATGCCCTCCTGAAACCAGCCGCTTCCCTGGGAGCTACAGACACTGCCAGCCCATGATCAGTGCCCTTCACTACAGCCTCAGTGATTTCTGGCAGGGACTTCTGCCTGGGCAGTAAGTGGTCGCCTGAACTGCTTTTATTATTATTATTATTATTATTATTATTGCCTGGCCTCCACTCCTGCTCTGTTGACTCCCTCTAGTGGCAGACTGTGCTGACTACATCCTCCATACTGTTTGACTTCTTCAATACTTCTGCTATGGCCTCCTGACCTTGTTCTCTAATCTCCGTAATGTTATGCTGACGAATGGGCAGAACTGGAAAATTATCTCATAAGAAAGCTAAACCCATTGTTTAAACTCGTTATTTAAACCCATGGCAAGCCAGGTGGGCTCTCTTCTTCTCTCGGTTCTCCTTCAAACTCTTTAACCGCCCAGGAACCTTATATCGAAGAGCAGATGCACTTTCTCGTTATTTTCAAACGAATGATTCACTCAACTCCTCTGAGAAACAATTTATTCTGAATCCGGCTTCATTTGCTTCAGCTCGTACTGTTCGGGCTGTAACACACTGGCCGGTTTCTCCCGGATGGCAAAAAGCCGGACAAGCATTGTCCGGCTTTTTGCCATCCGGGAGAAACCGGCAGAGTCTGTCACACA
Source organism: Pseudophryne corroboree (assembly GCF_028390025.1). Taxonomy (NCBI): domain Eukaryota; kingdom Metazoa; phylum Chordata; class Amphibia; order Anura; family Myobatrachidae; genus Pseudophryne; species Pseudophryne corroboree. Next base: position 834,817 of record NW_026967548.1, read on the forward strand.
GGACGGCTTTGAGCCGTGTGTAATGCTGTGCGCATGCGCAGCATCAGACACGGCTTGGGAAAAAGGCGTTGTGTGTGAAAGCTCCCCTTCACACACACACGGTTCACTGACTGCAAAGACGGCTCGGCAGCCGGACCTTCCAGTGGATAGTTCCGGCTGCAACCCAGCAGCCGGGCCGGGGCCGTGCAGTGTGAAGGGACCCTACCCCTCACACTGTTAATTACAATGCCGGCACGGGAAAAGCTTTTCCCCGGCCGGCAAAAGCCGGCTCGTGTGTTTTAGCCCTTCCTCTACCTCCTCCAGGGAGAACTTTTGTAGCACCAAAATTTTGCAGGAAATTGCTTACGTGGGCTCATTCTTCATCTTTCATGGGTCATGCCAGTGGTCTTAAGACTCTTGGGTTCATTCAGCGATTCTACTGGTGGCCTCATCTTAAAACGGATGTCTTTGAATTTGTAGCAGCCTGTTCCAAGTGTGTTCAAGATAAAAGTCCACGAACATCTACCTCGGGTCTTCTTCATCCACTTCCAATACCTCTAAAGCCTTGGACTCACATCTCTATGGACTTCATAACCGATTTGCCAGTCTCCAGAGGGCACAACACCATTTGGGTCATTTGTGGAATGATTTTCGAAGATGGCTCACTTCATACCCCTCACCGGTCTTCCCTCTGCTCCTCAGCTATCCAAATTGTTTTTCTCATAGATTTTTCTCTGACGTCCTAAGTGGATGCTGGGACTCCGTAAGGACCATGGGGAATAGCTGCTCCGCAGGAGAATGGGCACAACTAAAGAAAGCTTTAGGACTACGTGGTGTGCACTGGCTCCTCCCCCTATGACCCTCCTCCAGACCTCAGTTAGAATCTTGTGCCCGGCTGAGCTGGATGCACACTAGGGGATCTCCTGAGCTCCTAGAAAAGAAAGTATTATTTTAGTTTTTTTATTTTCAGTGAGAGCTGCTGGCAACAGACTCACTGCTACGAGGGACTAAGGGGAGAAGAAGCGAACCTACCTGCTTGCAGCTAGCTTTGGCTTCTTAGGCTACTAGACACCATTAGCTCCAGAGGGATCGAACACAGGGCCCGACCTCGATCGTCCGGTCCCGGAGCCGCGCCGCTGCACCCCTTACAGAGCCAGAAGCAAGAAGATGGTCCTGAAAATCGGTGGCAGAAGACTTCGGTCTTCAACAAGGTAGCGCACAGCACTGCAGCTGTGCGCCATTGCTCCTCATGCACACCTCACACTCCGGTCACTGATGGGTGCAGGGCGCTGGGGGGGGGCGCGCCCTGAGCAGCAATATTAACACCATGGCAGGCATAAAAACCACAATATATAGTCCTAGAGGCTATATATGTGAAAAATACCCCTGCCAGAGATCCATAAAAAAGCGGGAGAAGTCCGCCGAAAAAGGGGCGGGACTATCTCCCTCAGCACACTGGCACCATTTTTCCCTCACAGCTCCGCTGGAAGGATCGCTCCCAGGCTCTCCCCTGCAGTTTCAAGACTACAAAGGGTAAAAAAGAGAGGGGGCACTAAATTTAGGCACAGTATATAGCAGCTATAAGGGAAAATCACTCAGTTATAGTGTTAATCCCTGTGTTATATAGCGCTCTGGTGTGTGCTGGCATACTCTCTCTCTGTCTCCTCAAAGGGCTTTGTGGGGTCCTGTCCTCTGTCAGGTCATTCCTTGTGTGCGGTGTGTCGGTACGGCTGTGTCGACATGTTTGATGAGGAGGCTTATGTGGAGGCGGAGCAGATGCCAATAAATGTGATGTCACCCCCTGCGGGGCCGACACCTGAGTGGATGGACTTGTGGAAGGAATTACGTGAAAGTGTCAACTCCTTACATAATAGCTTTGACGACATGGTACAGCCGGCTTCTCAGCCCGTGTCTGCCCAGTCGTCTCAAAAGTCATCAGGGGCTCTAAAACGCCCGCTGCCTCAGATGGCAGACACAGATGTCGACACGGATACTGACTCCAGGGTCGACGACGATGAGACTAATGTAACTTCCAATAGGGCCACACGTTACATGATTGAGGCAATGAAAAATGTGTTGCACATTTCTGATCTTACCCCAGCTACCACTAAAAAGGGTATTATGTTTGGGGAGAAAAAACTACCAGTGGTTTTTCCCCCATCTGAGGAATTAAATGAAGTGTGTGAAGAAGCGTGGGCTTCCCCTGATAAGAAACTGGTAATTTCTAAAAGGTTACTAATGACGTACCCCTTCCCGCCAGAGGACAGGATGTGTTGGGAAACATCCCCTTGGGTGGATAAAGCGCTCACACGATTGTCAAAGAAGGTGGCACTACCATCTCCGGATACGGCCACCCTGAAGGAGCCTGCTGATAGAAAGCAGGAGGCGATCCTGAAGTCTGTATATACACACTCAGGCATTATACTTAGACCAGCTATTGCTTCAGCGTGGATGTGCAGTGCTGCAGCTGCGTGGTCAGATTCCCTGTCGGAAAATATTGATACCCTAGACAGGGACACTATATTGCTAACCATAGAGCATATAAAAGACGCAGTCTTATACATGAGAGATGCACATAAGGATATTTGCCGGCTGGCATCTAAAATAAGTGCAAAGTTTATTTCTGCCAGGAGAGGGTTATGGACTCGGCAGTGGACAGGGGATGCAGATTCTAAAAGGCACATGGAAGTTTTGCCTTATAAGGGTGAGGAGTTGTTCGGGGATGGTCTCTCGGACCTCGTTTCCACAGCAACAGCTGGGAAGTCAGCATTTTTACCCCATGTTCCCTCACAGCCAAAAAAGCACCGTATTATCAGGTACAGTCCTTTCGGCCCCAAAAGGGCAAGCGGGTTAAAGGCATGTCCTTTCTGCCCACAGGCAGAGGTAGAGGGAAAAAGCTGCAGCATACAGCCAGTTCCCAGGAGCAAAAGTCCTCCCCCGCTTCCTCCAAGTCCGCCGCATGACGCTGGGGCTCCACAGGCGGAGCCAGGTACGGTGGGGCTCGTCTCAAAAACTTCAGCAATCAGTGGGCTCGCTCACGGGTGGATCCCTGGATACTTCAAGTAGTATCTCAGGGGTACAAGCTGGAATTCGAGACGTCTCCCCCCCCCCCCCCCCCCCCGCCGTTTCCTCAAATCTGCCTTGCCAACAACTCCCTCAGGCAGGGAGGCAGTGCTAGAGGCAATACACAAGATGTATTCCCAGCAGGTGATAGTCATGGTACCCCTCCTTCAACAAGGACGGGGTTACTATTCCACAATGTTTGTGGTACCGAAACCGGACGGTTCGGTGAGACACATTTTAAATTTGAAATCCTTGAACACATATATAAAAAATTCAAGTTCAAGATGGAATCGCTCAGGGCGGTTATTGCAAGCCTGGACGAGGAGGATTACATGGTATCACTGGACATCAATGATGCTTACCTGCATGTCCCCATTTACCATCCTCATCAGGAGTACCTCAGATTCGTGGTACAGGATTGTCATTACCAATTCCAGACGTTGCCGTTCGGTCTGTCCACGGCACCGAGGGTATTTACCAAGGTAATGGCCGAAATGATGATACTCCTTCGAAAAAAGGGAGTTTTAATTATCCCGTACTTGGACGATCCCCTGATAAAGGCGAGGTCCAGAGAGCAGTTGTTGGTCGGGGTAGCACTATCTCAGGAGGTGCTACAACAGCACGGTTGGATTCTAAATATTCCAAAGTCACAGCTGGTCCCTACGACACGTCTACTGTTCCTGGGGATGGTTCTGGACACAGACCATAAAAAAGTGTTTCTCCCGGAGGAGAAAGCCAAGGAGCTGTCATCTCTAGTCAGAGGCCTACTGAAACCAAAACAGGTGTCGGTGCATCACTGCACGCGAGTCCTGGGAAAGATGGTAGCTTCCTACAAAGCAATTCCATTCGGCAGGTTCCATGCAAGAACTTTTCAGTGGGACCTGTTGGACAAGTGGTCCGGATCGCATCTTCAGATGCATCGGCTGATAACCCTGTCTACAAGGACCAGGGTGTCTCTGCTGTGGTGGCTGCAGAGTGCTCATCTTCAAGAGGGCCGCATATTCGGCATACAGGACTAGGTCCTGGTGACCACGTACGCCAGCCTTCGAGTCTGGGGGGCAGTCACACAAGGAAGAAACTTCCAAGGACTATGGTCAAGCCAGGAGACTTCCCTACACATAAATATTCTGGAACTGAGGGCCATTTACAATGCCTTAAGTCAGGCAAGCCCCTGCTTCAAAACCAGCCGGTACTGATTCAGTCAGACAACATCACGGCGGTCGCCCATGTAAACCGACAGGGCGCCACAAGAAGCAGGATGGCGATGGCAGAAGCCACAAGGATTCTCCGATGGGCGGAAAATCACGTGTTAGCACTGTCAGCAGTGTTCATTCCGGGAATGGACAACTGGGAAGCAGACTTCCTCAGCAGACACGACCTCCACCCGGGAGAGTGGGGACTTCATCCAGAAGTCTTCCAAATGATTGTAAACCGTTGGGAAAGGCCACAGGTGGACATGATGGCGTCCCGCCTCAACAAAAAGCTAAAAAGATATTCCGCCAGGTCAAGGGACCCTCAGGCGATAGCTGTGGACGCTCTAGTGACACCGTGGGTGTACCAGTCGGTTTATGTGTTCCCTCCTCTGCCTCTCATACCCAAGGTATTGAGAATAATAAGAAGGAAAGGAGTAAGAACTATACTCGTGGTTCCGGATTGGCCAAGAAGGGCTTGGTACCCAGAACTTCAAGAAATGATCTCAGAGGACCCATGGCCTCTGCCGCTCAGACAGGACCTGCTGCAGCAGGGGCCCTGTCTGTTCCAAGACTTACCGCTGCTGCGTTTGACGGCATGGCGGTTGAACACCGGATCCTAAAAGAAAAGGGCATTCCTAAGCTGATTAAGGCCATGAAAGATGTAACCGCAAACCATTATTACCACATATGGCGAAAATATGTTGCGTGGTGTGAGGCCAGGAGGGCCCTAATGGAGGAATTTCAGCTGGGTCGATTTCTGCACTTCCTACAGTCAGGGGTGACTATGGGCCTAAAATTGGGTTCCATTAAGGTCCAGATTTCGGCTCTGTCGATTTTCTTCCAGAAAAAACTGGCTTCACTGCCTGAAGTTCAGACATTTGTTAAGGGAGTTCTGCATATTCAGCCCCCTTTTGTGCCTTCAGTGGCACCTTGGGATCTCAACGTGGTGTTGGGTTTCCTAAAGTCACATTGGTTTGAGCCACTTAAAACTGTGGATTTGAAATATCTCACGTGGAAAGTGGTCATGCTGTTGGCCTAGGCTTCGGCCAGGCGGGTGTCAGAATTGGCGGCTTTGTCATGTAAAAGCCCTTATCTGATTTTCCATATTGATAGGGCAGAATTGAGGACTCGTCCCCAGTTTCTCCCTAAGGTGGTATCAGCTTTTCATTTGAACCAACCTATTGTGGTGCCTGCGGCTACTAGGGACTTGGAGGATTCCAAGTTACTGGACGTAGTCAGGGCCCTGAAAATGTATGTTTCCAGGACGGCTAGAGTCAGGAAAACTGACTCGCTATTTATCCTGTATGCACCCAACAAGCTGGATGCTCCTGCTTCGAAGCAGACTATTGCTCGCTGGATCTGTAGCACAATCCAGCTTGCGCATTCTGCGGCTGGACTGCCGCATCCCAAATCTGTAAAAGCCCATTCCATGAGGAAGGTGGGTTCTTCTTGGGCGGCTGCCCGAGGGGTCTCTGCCTTACAACTTTTCCGAGCTGCTACTTGGTCAGGGTCTAACACTTTTTTGCAAAATTCTACAAATTTGATACCCTGGCTGAGGAGGACCTTGAGTTTGCTCATTCGGTGCTGCAAGGTCATCTGCACTCTCCCGCCCGTTTGGGAGCTTTGGTATAATCCCCATGGTCCTTACGGAGTCCCAGCATCCACTTAGGACGTCAGAGAAAATAAGATTTTACTCACCGGTAAATCTATTTCTCGTAGTCCGTAGTGGATGCTGGACGCCCATCCCAAGTGCGGATTGTCTGCAATACTTGTATATAGTTATTGTTAACTAAAGGGTTATTGTTGAGCCATCTGTTGAGAGGCTCAGTTATATTTCATACTGTAAACTGGGTATAGTATCACGAGTTATACGGTGTGATTGGTGTGACTGGTATGAGTCTTACCCGGGATTCAAAATCCTTCCTAATTGTGTCAGCTCTTCCGGGCACAGTATCCTAACTGAGGTCTGGAGGAGGGTCATAGGGGGAGGAGCCAGTGCACACCAGGTAGTCCTAAAGCTTTCTTTAGTTGTGCCCAGTCTCCTGCGGAGCCGCTATTCCCCATGGTCCTTACGGAGTCCCAGCATCCACTACGGACTACGAGAAATAGATTTACTGGTGAGTAAAATCTTATTTTCATTTGCATGGCCTTCCACAGGAAATAGTTTCTGATGAGGGTCCTCAATTCGTCGCCAAGTTCTGGAAAGCTCTCAGCTCTGTTCTAGAAATCAAGTTGAACTTCTCTTCAGCCTACCATCCCCAGACTGACTGACTGACAGACTGAGAGAGTCGACCAAGATCTGGAAACTTCCTTATGGATTGTTATGCACACCGGTGCCTGCAGGAATGTACTGGTATTTGAACTGTTATGCACACCAGTGCCTGCAGGAATGTACTGGTCTCTGAACAGAGAGGGATGCAAAACAAATGAACTCACAGACAGACTGGGAAATATGACATTACGTACACAGAAGGTGATAGGGTAACAAAACCAACACAAAGTGAACAGAGAAGCCCAGAGGCTAAGAAACTGGGTGTCTCGCTAGTATTAGAAATGCTCAGATGGAAAAAGCAAGATGTTGTGTTTTAATACGTAGAGAACCCGAAATGCTGTTGCTAAGGGCAACAGCAAAACCCTAAAGGGTTACCAACGGGTGTGGCAGTAAACTTCTTAGTCAGAGATGGAATAATAGACACAAGGAGAGTCTCCACAATCCTAATTCTCACTTGCAGGGCACAGGTTCAGCTTACTGCCACTAAACTGACACATGGACGCCCTGCACAGTGAGAGAGGATTAAGCATGCAGGTCTGAAAGTACAGCCACAAACCTGCTGGGTTCACAGAATAGCAAAAGAACCTCAGCAGGTTAAACGACTGACTCCAGTCTTACTGCTAGGTCTGGATTGGCAGAGTGTAGTACCAAATCCCCAGGCCTATTTGCAGTAAGCAACAACAAATACAAAGCTACACAGTACTGGCTAACTTTCAGGAACTTACTAACCAACAAAGATTCAGCAGCATCTGCTTAACCTGAAAAGAGGCCTTATAAAGCAGGTGCTGTCCACGCCCCACTCAGACCTCACAGACTGTGAGCACAAAAACCAGCACCGGATCCCCTGCCTGTAACCACTGCACAGCAAAAGACCCGAACCGGAGTATCAGCTGCGCTCAGGTTACTCTGCTAGCACTTGTCTCCCGGTTGCCTTGACGACGTGGCAGCACAGGGCAGGAGACCCTAAATGTACCCCCCCTCTGACGAGGGGTCAAAGAACCCCTGCCACCGGGTTTATCGGGGAACTGCGAGAAGAAAGAGCGTATCAGTCTGGGGGCATGAAGATCACAACTGCGCACCCACGAATGCTCCTCCGGGCCATACCCCTTCCAGTGCACCAAAAATGACAGCCGACCCCGAACCATCTAGGAGTCAAGAATCCTTTCAACAACAAACTCCCTCTGGCCACGTATCAGAAGAGGGGAAGGTCTTCCACTGGAAGAAGGATCACTAATCGCCCGTTTTAAAAGGGAACAATGAAATGTTTTATTGATACCCAAAGAACGGGGCAGATCTAACTGAAATGCCACCGGATTGATAACCCTGGTGATCTTATAAGGGCCGATGAACTGGGGTCCTAACTTATGAGATGGCTGTCTCAACTTCAAATTCTTGGTAGACAACCAGACGAAGTCTCCTAATTTGAAGCTGCAGGGTCTTTTCCGCTTATCAAAAACCCTTTTGGTCACTAATGACACAGACACAAGGGCTTTCTTCACTTTCCTCGAAATACCTCTAAGGACCGAAACCACAGAGGAACCACCAGGCGTGGAGTCCAGGGGGTCAAAAGAATTGGCCTTAGGATGATGCCCATACACACAAAGGAAGGGAGAGATCCCTGTAGCAGAGTGAGCCGCGTTGTTATAGGCAAACTCCGCCATGGACAGATGAGCAACCCAGTCAGTCTGACACTTGGAGACATAACACCTGAGGAACTGCTCCAAGGATTGGTTCACCCTTTCAGTCTGCCCATTAGACTGCGGATGGTAGCCTGACGACAAGCTGACAGAAATCTGGAGATCGGAACAAAATGCCCTCCAGAATTTGGCCACAAACTGGGATCCGCGGTCAGAGACCACATCAAGCGGCAACCCGTGGAGACGCACAACATGCAGCATAAATAATTCAGACAGGCGTCTGGCCGATGGCAGCCCAACCAGTGGAACGAAGTGCGCCATCTTCGAAAACCTGTCAACGACAACCCAGATGGCTGTCATCCCCGAGGATTTGGGCAAGTCCACCACAAAATCCATTGAAATGTGGGTCCATGGCTTAGATGGGATAGAGAGTGGATGTAATGGGCCAACAGGAACCCCTCTAGGAGTCTTACTTCGGGCACAGATGTCACATGCCCGAACCCACTGATCCACATCCTTAGCCACCGAGGGCCACCACACCGCCCTAGATAGCAACTCCCGAGTTCTGGCAATACCCGGGTGACCTGCTGACTTCTTGGCATGGAATTCCAGGAACACTCGCTGTCTTAACCTAGGAGGCACAAACAAAAGACCTACCGGAAGGTCTGGAGGAGCCTGCTCCTATGCTCTAAGGACTAATGATAAGAGGTCCTGGGTAATGCCCACTTTAATACATGATGGGGACACAATGGGCAACGGCTCCTTGGTGGTCTCCTGGATTGGAGCAAAACTCCGCGAGAGCGCATCAGCCTTGATGTTTTTTAACCCAGGGCGATATGTTATCAAAAAATTAAAGCGAGCAAAAAACAAAGCCCATCGTGCCTGCCTGGCATTGAGACGCTTCGCTGACTCTAAATATGCCAGATTCTTATGGTCGGTGAGAATTGAGACCACAAACTTAGCCCCCTCAAGCCAGTGTCTCCACTCCTCGAGTGCATCCTTAATAGCCAACAATTCCCGGTTACCCACGTCATAATTCATCTCGGCAGGCGAAAATTTACGGGAAAAGTAAGCACAGGGATGAAGGCGATTATCAGACACTCCCATCTGAGAGAGCACTGCCCCAATACCCATCTCAGAGGCATCCACCTCCACCACAAAAGGACGCTCTGGATCTGGGTGTCGCAGCACCTTGGCCGATACAAATGCCCTTTTGAGACGGGCAAAAGCCGCTTTAGCCTCACAAGACCAGTGAGCAACATCCGCCCCTTTCTTAGTGAGTGCCACCAAGGGCGCCACTATAGAAGAAAATCCAGCGATAAATCGTCTATAAAAATTCGCAAAGCCCAGGAAACGCTAAAGCGCCTTCAAACTAGTGGGCTGCACCCAATCCAGGACTGCCTGTACCTTGGAACCCTCCATTTGGAAACCTTCTGGGGAGATAATATATCCTAGAAATGCGATTTGCTGAACTTCAAATTCGCACTTCTCCAGATTCGCCCCAAGCCGGTGGTCTCTGAGTTTCTGGAGGACTAAGCGTACATGCTTCCGATGTTCCTCCAGGGAATGGGAGAAGATTAGGATGTCATCTAAGTATACAACTAAGAATCTATCCAAATATTCCCTGAGTACATCATTCATGAAATCCTGGAAGACTGCCGGGACATTACAGAGCCCAAAAGGCATCACCAAATATTCATAATGCCCTGAGTGGGTATTAAAGGCAGTCTTCCATTCATCCCACTCTCTTATTCGGATTAGATTGTACGCACCGCCTAGGTCAATCTTAGAAAAAATGGTGGCAGTACGAAGCTGGTCAAACAAGACCGAAATGAGAGGAAGTGGGTATGAGTTTTTAATCGTGATACGGTTCAATTCCCTGAAGTCGATGCAGGGTCACAACGAACCGTCCTTTTTACCCACGAAGAAGAACCCCGACCCAACTGGAGACTGTGAAGGTGTGATAAATCCCTTAGCCAAGTTCTCCTGAATGTACTCTGCCATAGCCTGAGTCTCAGGACGTGACAGGGAGTACAACCTGCTCTTGGGAAGCTTAGCATTTGGCAACAAATCAATGGCACAGTCATAGGGGTGATGGGGAGGTAGTACCTCTGCAACTTTTTTTGGAGAACACGTCCGCAAAATCTGCATAACACCCTGGCAATCCTGGCAAACTTAGCTGCGAGAGCCTGACTGGAAGGCTCAAGCAACTCCTGAAACAATCAGTACCCCAACTAAGAATCTCCCCAGAGACCCAGTCAAATTGAGGATTGTGGGCCCTTAACCAGGGTAACCCCAACACCAATGGGGCAAAAGTACAGACAGTCACATAAAAGGACAATTTTTCAGAGTGTGTGGCTCCAATAAACAAAGAAATCTGGCTAGTGCAAGAGGTAATTTTACCTTGGGATAATGGTTCCCCGTTTAACCCACAAATCTCAATTTCCGATGCCAAGGGTACTAAGGGAACAGAGTGTTTCAGGGCGAATTGGCGGTCCATAAAAACCCAGTCGGCCCCACTGTCCACAAAGGCCTCAGTCTTGACAGTTTGACCGAGGATCTTCAAGGTCACCGGAATGATAAAAGTCTTCTTGGGAAATTCTGACTTCTGGCCTGACAGGATATTTCCCATCACCCTCAGGCCCTGAAGTTTTCCGGCTTTTCTGGGCATGATACTACCACATGACCTTTATTCCCACAGTACAAACACATCCCCTGCTGTCGCCCCAATCTGCATAGGCTCCTCGGAAAATTCCTTAGAGTCTGAGGTTCCCTTGGGAAAGAAGGAAACCTCGGTCTCCCTTTCAAGCCTACGCTCTCTCAGCCGTCTATCCACCCGGATGGATAACTGTATGAGCTGATCCAAGCTATCAGGCAAGGGATATTGTACCAGTTGGTCCTTTATCTGGTTAGAAAGACCTCTTCGGTACTGGTGTCTCAGGGCTGGGTCATTCCACTGGGTATCATGGGCCAACCTCCGAAACTCCGTACAGTAAACCTCAACTGGCCTTCGACCTTGCTTAAGGATCGAAATCTTAGCCTCGGCTGAGGCCGTCTTGTCAGGGTCATCATACAACATGCCCAGCGCCGTAAAAAAAGCATCAACACTTTTAAGCGACGGACAGTCAGGCTGCAACCCATATGCCCAGGCCTGTGGGTCTCCTTGTAGCAAGGAAATCACTATGCCCACCCGCTGAATCTCCGACCCAGAAGACTGAGGCCTAAGCCGGAAGTATAGCTTGCAGCTCTCCTTGAAACAAAAGAACTGCGAGCGATCTCCAGAAAAACGATCCGGGAGATTTACTTTCGACTCCTTAACCCCTGAAGGTGCTGCTGCTGCGGGGGCTCCGCCAGCGGCCTGGGAGGTGTGCATTTTAATGGACAAATCATTAAATTGTCGAGTCAGGACCTGCACCTGATCGACCACCTGTTGCAACGTATTTTGAGGGGTATGCTTCATATTCCCACAAAATTTCAACAGGAGTATTAGGCTGCTGAATATGTTATGCACACCAGTGCCTGCAGGAATGTACTGGTGTTTGAACTGTTATGCACACCAGTGCCTGCAAGAATGTACTGGTGTCTGAACGGATAGGGATGCAAAACAAATGAACTCACAGACAGACTGGGGAATATGACATTACGTACACAGAAGGTGATAGGGTAACAAAATAAACACAAAGTGAACAGAGAAGCCCAGAGGCTAAGAAACTGGGTGTCTCCCTAGTATTAGTAAAGCTCAGATGGAAAAAGCAAGATGTTGTGTTTTAATACGTAGAGAACCCGAAATGCTGTTGCTAAGGGCAACAGCAAAACCCTAAAGGGTTACCAACGGGTGTGGCAGTAAACTCCTTGGTCAGAGATGGAATGATAGACACAAGGAGAGTCTCCACAATCCTAATCCTCACTTGCAGTGCACAGGTTCAGCTTACTGCCACTAAACTGACACCTGAACACCTTGCACAGTGAGACAGGATTTAGGCAGGCAAATCTGAGAATACAGCTGCAAACTTGCTCAGTTCACAGAGTAGCAAAAGAACCCCAGCAAGTTAAACGACTGACTCCAGTCTTACTGCTAGGTCTGGATTGGCAGAGTGTAGTACCAAATCCCCAGGCCTATTTGCAGTAAGCAATAACAAATACAAAGCTACACAGTACTGGCTAACTTTCAGGAACTGACTAACCAACAAAGATTCAGCAGCATCTGCTTAACCTGAGAAGAGGCCTTATATAGCAGGTGCTGTCCACGCCCCACTCAGACCTCACAGACTGTGAGCACAAAAACCAGCACCGGATCCCCTGCCGTGCACAGAGCCTGTAACCACTGCACAGCAAAAGACCCGAACCGGAGTATCAGCTGCGCTCAGGTTACTCTGCTAGCACTTGTCTCCCGGTTGCCTTGACGACGTGGCAGCACAGGGCAGGAGACCCTAACAAGACCATGGGGTATATTTACAAAGATTCGTGTTTTTGCCATTTTTAAGGGTGTTTGATCTCGAATGGTATCTTGTGCATTTTACTGCAACTTTTTGAATCCTGATACGGTCATTCACTAAGCTGACGACTTTTCCAAATTCGTATTTTCCAATGTCGATGTGATTGGTAATGTCAGGCAGTGTGTTACGGGAGTTTTGAGTAAAACACTGCCTGACAAAACACAAGGAATCCCGGCCGGATCTGTGAGATCCGTGCAGGGCTTCATTGTGTACCTTTAAAAGTGTTTAAAGTGTTAAAAATTCCTAAAAAAATTGCGTGGGGTCCCCCATCCTAAGCACAACCAGCCTCACGCTCTTTAAGCCGGTCCTGGTTGACAAAATATGGGGGGGAAAATGACAGGGGTTCCCCCATATTTCATCAACCAGCACTGGGCTTTGTGCCTGGTCCTGGTTCAAAAAATACGGGGGACAAAAAGCGTAGGGGTCCCCCGTATTTATTTAAACCAGCACCTGGCTCCACTAGCCAGGTACATAATGCCACAGCCGGGAAACACTTTTATTGTGGTCCCGGCGGCCCTGGCATTACATACCAAACTAGTCACGCCTGGCCGGGGTACCCTGGAGGAGTGGGCACGCCTTAAATCAAGGGGTCCCCCCCCCTCCAGCCACCCAAGGACCAGGGGTGAAGCCCGAGGCTGTCCCCCCCCCCCCCCCCCCCATCCAAGGGCAGCGGATGGGGGGCTGATAGCCTTGTGTAAAAAAGAATATTGTTTTTAGTAGCAGTACTACAAGTCCCAGCAAGCCTCCCCGCAAACTGGTACTTGGAGAACCACAAGTACCAGCATGTGGTGGAAAACCGGGCCCGCTGGTACCTGTAGTAGTACTACTACTAAAAAAATACCCAACAAAAAACAGGACACACACACCATGACAGTATAAGTTTATTACATACATGCACACCTCCAAACATACATACATACCTATGTTCCCACGAGGGTCAGTCCGCTTCTCCCTGTAGAATCCTTGGGGTATCTGTGAAAAAAATTATACTCACATAATCCAGTGTAGCTTCTGTTCTTTGTATAATCCACGTACTTGGCAAAACAAAAAAACGGAAACCCGACCACGCACTGAAAGGGGCCCCATGTTTACACATGGGACCCCTTTCCCCGACTGCCAGGACCCCCCCTGACTTCTGTCAAAGAGGGTCCCTTCAGCCAATCAGGGAGCGCCACGTCGTGACACTCTCCTGATTGGCCGTGTGCTCCTGTAATGTCTGTGAGGCAGCACACTGCAGAGATACAATGTAGCGCCTATGAGCTCCATTGTATCCAATGGTGGGAACTTTGCGGTCAGCGGTGAGGTTACTTTCAGTCAACCGCTGACCGCAAAGTTCCCACCATTGGATACAATGGAGCGCATAGGCGCTACATTGTAACACTGCCGTGTGCAGCCTCACAGACACTACAACTACATGAACCACCAGCGGGAGAAGGCGGCCCAAACGGCCCGCAAGCAATTTAGCAAAGAGTTTAATGTCGCAATTGAGGAGGGAAATAGGTCAGTAGCTCGAGCACTGGGTGGGGTCCTTACCCTCTTTTGGGATTACAGTTATATGTGCTTCCAAGGTCTGCGGAGAAAAGCCTTTCTCGGCAGAGATGGAATTGCACGCCTTCAAGAAGAGGGGCAACAGGGATTGTTTAAAGGCTTTATAGTATCCGACTGGGAAACCATCCGGGCCCGGACTCTTCCCAGTTGGTGTAGCTGCCAAGGCTGTTTCCAGCTCTTCTATGGTAAAGGGTTGTTCCAGAGCATCCAGGTCTGACTCAGGAAGATTTGGAAATTCAACTTCCGCCAGGTATCTCTGTACCAATACCCTCAGATCAGAGGCAGCCTGAGGGGTTTCATCCTTTCTAAGATTATAGAGGGACTCATAATAAGTTTGGAAGGAATGAGCAATCTGAGGCAATGTATATGCAGCACGTCCCCCCGGCTCATGGACAGAGCGATTCACAAAAAAATAGACCCGCACTTGAGCCCTCAGAGACTAACACCCAGATACGAATGAATAGTGAATGCCCGTATTGTATGAAATAACAGCCGCGTTTGACTGATGGTCTATTCATTCGTAATTCATAACTTTGCCAATCAAACAATTACGAATAGACCAGACACTGCCGAGATTTGTGCTTAGTGAATTCCCGGATTGGGACTTTGAAAAAAAAACCCCACAAATCGGGCAAACTCGGATTATTAGTAAATACTGGCCCATGTCTTCCTGAAGGGTGTCATGTGCTGAAATCAGATCTTTGTGAGATGCAACAATCTCTTTAATCTCAGTCTGTACGAGTGCCAATCTCACTGATATCAGACCTCATAGCTTGAATATTAGTGTTAAATTCTGAGGTTATTTCAGTCCTTAAATGCAGATAACATAGAATGTATAGAGCGTAGAGTAACCGGACCATCTAGAGTGTCTTAAGATGTCTTCAGCCATTACAGTGTTAGGGTCTCCTGCCCTGTGCTGCCACGTCGTCATGGCAACCGGGAGACAAGTGCTAGTGGAGTAACCTGAGCGCAGCTGATACTCCGGTTCGGGTCTTTTGCTGTGCAGTGGTTATAGGCTCTGTGCACGGCAGGGGATCCGGTGCTGGTTTTTGTGCTCACAGTCTGTGAGGTCTGAGTGGGGCGTGGACAGCACCTGCTTTATAAGGCCTCTTTTCAGGGTAAGCAGATGCTGCTGAATCTTTGTTGGTTAGTCAGTTCATGAAAGTTAGCCAGTACTGTGTAGCTTTGTATTTGTTTGTTGCTTACTGCAAATAGGCCTGGGGATTTGGTATTACACTCTGCCAATCCAGACCTAGCAGTAAGACTGGAGTCAGTCGTTTAGCTTGCTGGGGTTCTGTTACTACTCTGTGAACCTAGCAAGTTTGCGGCTGTATTCTAAGACTTGCCTCTCTAATCCTGTCTCACTGTGCTAGGTGTCAGGGGTCAGTTTAGTGGCAGTAAGCTAAAACCTGTGCACTGCAAGTGAGAAATAGGATTGTGGAGACTCTCCTTGTGTCTATCATTCCATCTCTGACTAAGGAGTTTACTGCCACGCCCGTTGGTAACCCTTTAGGGTTTTGCTGTTGCCCTTAGCAACAGCATTTCGGGTTCTCTACGTATTAAAACACAACATCTTGCTTTTTACATCTGAGCAGTTCTAATACAAGGGAGATACCCAGTTCCTTAGCCTCTGGGCTTCCCTGTTCACTTTGTGTGTATTTTGTTACCCTATCACCTTCTGTGTACGTTATGTCATATACCCCAGTTTGTCTGTGAGTCCATTTGTTTTGCATAACAGTTCTAACACCAGTACATTCCTGCAGACACTGGAGTGCATAACAGTTCTGACACCAGTACTTTCCTGCAGGCACTGGTGTGCATAACATATTCAGCAGCACCTGCAGGGGTTAAGGAGCCGAAAGTAAATCTCCCGGATCGTTTTTCTGGAGATCGCTCGCAGTTCTTTTGTTTCAAGGAGAGCTGCAAGCTATACTTCCGGCTTAGGCCTCAGTCTTCTGGGTCGGAGATTCAGCGGGTGGGCATAGTGATTTCCTTGCTACAAGGAGACCCACAGGTCTGGGCATATGGGTTGCAGCCTGACTGTCCGTCGCTTAAAAGTGTTGATGCTTTTTTTACGGCACTGGGCATGTTGTATGATGACCCTGACAAGACGGCCTCAGCCGAGGCTCAGATTTCGATCCTTAAGCAAGGGCGAAGGCCAGTTGAGGTTTACTGTACGGAGTTTCGGAGGTTGGCCCATGATACCCAGTGGAATGACCCAGCCCTGAGACACCAGTACCGAAGAGGTCTTTCTAACCAGATAAAGGACCAACTGGTACAATATCCCTTGCCTGATAGCTTGGATCAGCTCATGCAGTTATCCATCCGGGTGGATAGACGGCTGAGAGAGCGTAGGCTTGAAAGGGAGACTGAGATTTCCTTCCTTCCCAAGGGAACCTCAGACTCTGAGGAATTTTCTGAGGAGCCTATGCAGATTGGGGCTACCCGCCTCTCCTCGCATGAGAAGACGCGGAGGAGACAGCAGGGGTTGTGTTTGTACTGTGGGAATAAAGGTCATGTGGTAGTATCATGCCCAGAAAAGCCGGAAAACTTCAGGGCCTGAGGGTGATGGGAAATATCCTGTCAGGCCAGAAGTCAGAATTTCCCAAGAAGACTTTTATCATTCCGGTGACCTTGAAGATCCTCGGTCAAACTGTCAAGACTGAGGCCTTTGTGGACAGTGGGGCCGACGGGGTTTTTATGGACCGCCAATTCGCCCTGAAACACTCTGTTCCCTTAGTACCCTTGGCATCGGAAATTGAGATTTGTGGGTTAAACGGGGAACCATTATCCCAAGGTAAAATTACCTCTTGCACTAGCCAGATTTCTTTGTTTATTGGAGCCACACACTCTGAAAAATTGTCCTTTTATGTGACTGTCTGTACTTTTGCCCCATTGGTGTTGGGGTTACCCTGGTTAAGGGCCCACAATCCTCAATTTGACTGGGTCTCTGGGGAGATTCTTAGTTGGGGTACTGATTGTTTCAGGAGTTGCTTGAGCCTTCCAGTCAGGCTCTCGCAGCTAAGTTTGCCAGGATTGCCAGGGTGTTATGCAGATTTTGCGGACGTGTTCTCCAAAAAAGTTGCAGAGGTACTACCTCCCCATCGCCCCTATGACTGTGCCATTGATTTGTTGCCAAATGCTAAGCTTCCCAAGAGCAGGTTGTACTCCTTGTCACGTCCTGAGACTCAGGCTATGGCAGAGTACATTCAGGAGAACTTGGCTAAGGGATTTGTCAGACCTTCACAGTCTCCAGTTGGGTCGGGGTTCTTCTTCGTGGGTAAAAAGGACGGTTCGTTGCGACCCTGCATCGACTTCAGGGAATTGAACCGTATCACGATTAAAAACTCATACCCACTGCCTCTCATTTCGGTCTTGTTTGACCAGCTTCGTACTGCCACCATTTTTTCTAAGATTGACCTACGCGGTGCGTACAATCTAATCCGAATAAGAGAGGGGGATGAATGGAAGACTGCCTTTAATACCCACTCAGGGCATTATGAATATTTGGTGATGCCTTTTGGGCTCTGTAATGTCCCGGCAGTCTTCCAGGATTTCATGAATGATGTACTCAGGGAATATTTGGATAGATTCTTAGTTGTATACTTAGATGACATTCTAATCTTCTCCCATTCCCTGGAGGAACATCAGAAGCATGTACGCTTAGTCCTCCAGAAACTCAGAGACCACCGGCTTGGGGCGAAGCTGGAGAAGTGCGAATTTGAAGTTCAGCAAATCGCATTTCTAGGATATATTATCTCCCCAGAAGGTTTCCAAATGGAGGGTTCCAAGGTACAGGCAGTCCTGGATTGGGTGCAGCCCACTAGTTTGAAGGCGCTTCAGCGTTTCCTGGGCTTTGCAAATTTTTATAGACGATTTATCGCTGGATTTTCGTCTATAGTGGCGCCCTTGGTGGCACTCACTAAGAAAGGGGCGGATGTTGCTCACTGGTCTTGTGAGGCTAAAGCGGCTTTTGCCCGTCTCAAAAGGGCATTTGTTTCGGCCAAGGTGCTGCGACACCCAGATCCAGAGCGTCCTTTTGTGGTGGAGGTGGATGCCTCTGAGATGGGTATTGGGGCAGTGCTTTCTCAGATGGGAGTGTCTGATAATCGCCTTCATCCCTGTGCTTACTTTTCCCATAAATTTCGCCTGCCGAGATGAATTATGACGTGGGTAACCGGGAATTGTTGGCTATTAAGGATGCACTGGAGGAGTGGAGACACTGGCTTGAGGGGGCTAAGTTTGTGGTCTCAATTCTCACTGACCATAAGAATCTGGCATATTTAGAGTCAGCGAAGCGTCTCAATGCCAGGCAGGCACGATGGGCTTTGTTTTTTGCTCGCTTTAATTTTTTGATAACATATCGCCCTGGGTCAAAAAACATCAAGGCTGATGCGCTCTCGCAGAGTTTTGCTCCAATCCAGGAGACCACCGAGGAGCCGTTGCCCATTGTTTCCCCATCATGTATTAAAGTGGGCATTACCCAGGACCTCTTATCATTAGTCCTTAGAGCACAGGAGCAGGCTCCTCCAGACCTTCCGGTAGGTCTTTTGTTTGTGCCTCCTAGGTTAAGACAGCGAGTGTTCCTGGAATTCCATGCCAAGAAGTCGGCAGGTCACCCGGGTATTGCCAGAACTCGGGAGTTGCTATCTAGGGCGGTGTGGTGGCCCTCGGTGGCTAAGGATGTGGATCAGTGGGTTCGGGCATGTGACATCTGTGCCCGAAATAAGACTCCTAGAGGGGTTCCTGTTGGCCCATTACATCCACTCTCTATCCCATCTAAGCCATGGACCCACATTTCAATGGATTTTGTGGTGGACTTGCCCAAATCCTCGGGGATGACAGCCATCTGGGTTGTCGTTGACAGGTTTTCGAAGATGGCGCACTTCGTTCCACTGGTTGGGCTGCCATCAGCCAGACGCCTGTCTGAATTATTTATGCTGCATGTTGTGCGTCTCCACGGGTTGCCACTTGATGTGGTCTCTGACCGCGGATCCCAGTTTGTGGCCAAATTCTGGAGGGCATTTTGTTCCGATCTCCAGATTTCTGTCAGCTTGTCGTCAGGCTACCATCCGCAGTCTAATGGGCAGACTGAAAGGGTGAACCAGTCCTTGGAGCAGTTCCTCAGGTGTTATGTCTCCAAGTGTCAGACTGACTGGGTTGCTCATCTGTCCATGGCGGAGTTTGCCTATAACAACGCGGCTCACTCTGCTACAGGGATCTCTCCCTTCCTTTGTGTGTATGGGCATCATCCTAAGGCCAATTCTTTTGACCCCCTGGACTCCACGCCTGGTGGTTCCTCTGTGGTTTCGGTCCTTAGAGGTATTTGGCGGAAAGTGAAGAAAGCCCTTGTGTCTGTGTCATTAGTGACCAAAAGGGTTTTTGATAAGCGGAAAAGACCCTGCAGCTTCAAATTAGGAGACTTCGTCTGGTTGTCTACCAAGAATTTGAAGTTGAGACAGCCATCTCATAAGTTAGGGCCCCGGTTCATCGGCCCTTATAAGATCACCAGGGTTATCAATCCGGTGGCATTTCAGTTAGATCTGCCCCGTTCTTTGGGTATCAATAAAACATTTCATTGTTCCCTTTTAAAACGGGCGATTAGTAATCCTTCTTCCAGTGGAAGACCTTCCCCTCTTCTGATACGTGGCCAGAGGGAGTTTGTTGTTGAAAGGATTCTTGACTCCAAGGTGGTTCGGGGTCGGCTGTCATTTTTGGTGCACTGGAAGGGGTATGGCTCGGAGGAGCGGTCGTGGGTGCGCAGTTGTGATCTTCATGCCCCCAGACTGATACGCTCTTTCTTCTCGCAGTTCCCCGATAAACCCGATGGTAGGGGTTCTTTGACCCCTCGTCAGAGGGGGGGTACTGTTAGGGTCTCCTGCCCTGTGCTGCCACGTCGTCATGGCAACCGGGAGACAAGTGCTAGTGGAGTAACCTGAGCGCCGCTGATACTCCGGTTCGGATCTTTTGCTGTGCAGTGGTTATAGGCTCTGTGCACGGCAGGGGATCCGGTGCTGGTTTTTGTGCTCACAGTCTGTGAGGTCTGAGTGGGGCGTGGACAGCACCTGCTTTATAAGGCCTCTTTTCAGGGTAAGCAGATGCTGCTGAATCTTTGTTGGTTAGTCAGTTCATGAAAGTTAGCCAGTACTGTGTAGCTTTGTATTTGTTTGTTGCTTACTGCAAATAGGCCTGGGGATTTGGTATTACACTCTGCCAATCCAGACCTAGCAGTAAGACTGGAGTCAGTCGTTTAGCTTGCTGGGGTTCTGTTACTACTCTGTGAACCTAGCAAGTTTGCGGCTGTATTCTAAGACTTGCCTGTCTAATCCTGTCTCACTGTGCTAGGTGTCAGGGGTCAGTTTAGTGGCAGTAAGCTAAAACCTGTGCACTGCAAGTGAGAAATAGGATTGTGGAGACTCTCCTTGTGTCTATCATTCCATCTCTGACCAAGGAGTTTACTGCCACACCCGTTGGTAACCCTTTAGGGTTTTGCTGTTGCCCTTAGCAACAGCATTTCGGGTTCTCTACGTATTAAAACACAACATCTTGCTTTTTACATCTGAGCAGTTCTAATACAAGGGAGATACCCAGTTCCTTAGCCTCTGGGCTTCCCTGTTCACTTTGTGTGTATTTTGTTACCCTATCACCTTCTGTGTACGTAATGTCATATTCCCCAGTTTGTCTGTGAGTCCATTTGTTTTGCATAACAGTTCTAACACCAGTACATTCCTGCAGACACTGGAGTGCATAACAGTTCTGACACCAGTACTTTCCTGCAGGCACTGGTGTGCATAACATACAGCTGGGCTGTGCGCCTGACAAGAAGAAGCAGATGATGTTGTAGCGGTCTCAGAAAGACCACCTGAATTCGAGGTACCAAAGAGATGGACAGGCGGGGCCGATTTGTTACCTATTAACCTTTTTTGGAGGCATGGTAAGCCGGCTACAAAGAGACTGACCTCTCAGAGATAGGAAAATACAAACGATCTATAAATAAAAGGAGCAGTAGTACGCTGTCAGGAGGTTACATCAAGATGACTCAGTTCAATATGACATTCTTAGTCGGGGTGACGGGGGTATCCGAGCCAAAATTTCAAGTAAACATGATGTAATGCAACTCAAATAACACAGTAATGACCGAGAAATTACACTAGAAATGCTTCAATTTAGGTTAGTGACCCTGGTCCAGCCGTCAGGACACTTATTTATATTAAACCTTATTGAAGGCAGAAGACAAAGCATGCGATGGCCGGGCACCAGGATCCAAAATGGCAGCCATCTCACTTCCCAATTTCACCACTTGGCTCCGGTGACTGTGGGCATCCCGTTCTGTCCCCAGCAGTATTGGGAGCTACGCACCTGTGTTATCTAGAGAGCAAGTTCTACCGTCTGAGCCAAAAGCGCCTTCAAGTCAGGTATCCGGAGCGTGCAGGAAAGACTGAGCGCACATAGTCCCAGAATACAGCCCATGGCTTCATAGGCGTCACTAGGCTGCGGCAGTGAACAGTGCTGTGAGTGAGCGGAGCGAGCGGCTGTAGGGCAGGAGGAGTGGGGGACTTAATAAATAGGGTCTTGGTTCCAGCGGCGGCTGAGAGCTATCAGGTAGGGTAGATAAGAAGCCACTTAGTGAGGAGAGCTCCAGAAAGCACGTCTGGATGGACCACGCTCCTCTTATTTATTATTTTAAATACTAACAGGGGTGACAGGTGTGGTACATTCCTGCAAAGGCAGATCCAATCTCTTTCTCATCAGACTCTGCTGTCTTCCCTGCACTCTCACTCCAGATGTTCACTGCTGCCAGTAGCACGCGTATGAGAAGCAGAAGTATGGCGGCAGCTGTATAGATTCTGATATGTAATTCTCTGTATCATACTTACCGTACACACATCATCCTTATT
Source organism: Pseudophryne corroboree (assembly GCF_028390025.1). NCBI lineage: Eukaryota > Metazoa > Chordata > Amphibia > Anura > Myobatrachidae > Pseudophryne > Pseudophryne corroboree. The sequence continues at coordinate 856,903 of NW_026967548.1, forward strand.
ACTATTGAGAATATAGAGGTAAGACACTGATGATGGGGATGTAAAAATGGGATTTTAATTACCTACCGGTAAATCCTTTTCTCGTAGTCTGTAGAGAATGCTGGGGTCCATTTAGTATCATGGGGTATAGACGGGTCCGTTGGGAGCCACTGGCACTTTAAGAGTTTAATAGTGTGGGCTAGTTTCCCTCTATGCCCCTCCTACCAGACTCAGTCTAGAAACTGTGCCCGAGGAGATGGACATACTTCGAGAGAAGGAAATACACAGATAGTGGTGAGATTCACACCAGCTCACACAAAACAAAAAGGAAAGCCAAACTAACCAACTTGGAACAATTCAGCAACGGCTAAACCAACAATACTGAACCAAGTAACACTGCAGTAATACGAAGCACAGGGCAGGCGCCCAGCATCCTCTACGGACTACGAGAAAGGGATTTACCGGTAGGTAATTAAAATCCTATTTTCTCTTACATCCTAGAGGATGCTGGGGTCCATTTAGTACCATGGAGATGTACCAAAGCTCCCAATACAGGAGGGAGAGTGCTGAGGTACCTGCAGAACTGATTGACCAAACTTGAAGTCCTCAGAGGCCGAAGTATAGAACTTGTAAAACTTAGCAAATGTGTTTGACCCTGACCAAGTAGCTGCTCAGCAAAGCTGAATAGCCGAAACACCCTGGGCAGCTGCCCAGGAAGAACCCACTTTACGGGTAGAGTGGGCCTGAACAGATTTTGGAATTGGCAATCCTGCCGTGTAATAAGCATGCTGGATAGTAAGCCTGATCCAGTGTGAAATTGTCTGCTTAGAAGCAGGACACCCAATCTTGTTGGGATGATAAAGTACAAATAGTGCGTCCAACTTCCTGTGATGAGTTCTCTTCACATAGATTTTCAAAGCCCGCACAACATCCAAGGACTTTGAGGTAATTGAGGTGTCAGTAGCCACTGGCACCACAATAGGTTGGTTGATATGAAAAGCCGTAACAACCTTAGGGAGAAATTGCTGACGCGTTCTGAGCTCAGCTCTATCCTCATGGAAAATCAAGTAGCGGCTCTTGTGCGACAATGCCCCCAATTCTGACAAACTTCTGGCAGAAGCCAAGGCCAACAACATGACCGCCTTCCAAGTAAGAAACTTTACATCCACCTCCTGTAAATGTTCGAACCAATCTGATTGCAGGAACTGCAGCACCACATTAAGATCCCAAGGTGCCATAGGAGGCACAAAGGGTGGTTGGATGTGCAGAACTCCTTTCAAGAAAGTCTGAACCTCAGGGATAGCAGACAATTGTTTCTGGAAGAAAATAGACAATGCCGAAATCTGGACCTTGATGGAGCCCAAGCGTAGGCCAACATCCACACCTGCTTGCAGAAAGAGGAGGAAATGTCCCAGTTGAAACGCCACTGTAGGAAACTTCTTGGATTCACACCAAGACACATACTTTTTCCAAATTCGATGGTAATGCTTAGACATTACCCCCTTCCTAGCTTGGATCAGAGTAGGAATAACCTTATTTGGAATGCTGTTCCGAGCTAAGATCTGGCATTCAACCTCCATGTCATCAAACGCAGCCGCGGTAAGTCTTGATAGGCAAACGGCCCCTACAGTAGAAGGTCCTTGCGAAGAGGAAGAGGCCTCGGATCCTCCAGCAGTAATGCCAGAAGATTTGCGTACCTAGCACGCCTTGACCAGGCCAGAGCAATGAGGATCGCTGGAACTCTTGATCTTTTTATTAGTTTGAGAATCCTTGGGATGAGTGGAAGTGGAGGGAACACATACAATGACTGTAAGACACCCGGGGTGTCAAAAGGGCGTTTACCGCCACTGCCTGTCAGTGTCGTGACCTGGAACAGTACCTCCGAAGCTTCTTGTTGAGGCGAGAGGCCATCATGTCTATCTGAGATACACCCCATCGATGTGTTACCTCTGTGAATACCTCCGTGTGGATGCCCCATTCTCCTGTATGTAGATCATGTCTGCTGAGGAAGTCCACTTCCCAGTTGTCCACTCCCATAATGAAGATCGCCGACAGCGCCAGCACGTGTCTTTCTGACCAGAGGAGGATTCTTGTTACCTCTGACATTGCAGCCCTGCTCTTCGTTCCACCCTGCCTGTTTATGTAGGACACCGCTGTGACGTTGTCCGACTAAACCTGAATGGCTCGATATTGCAGAAGATGAGCTTCATGTAGAAGGCCATTGTATATGGCCCTTTGTTCCAGAATGTTTATTGGAAGGACAGATTCCTGGCCTGACCACTTTCATTGGAAGTTTTCCCCCTGGGTGACTATTCCCCAACCTTTGATGCTTGCATCCATGGTTAGAAGAATCCAATTCTGAATCCCAAACCTGCGGCCCTCAAGCAGGTGAGAAGTTTGCAGCCACCAGAGTACTGAAATTCTGGCTTTCGGCGACAGGCATATCCGCTGGTGCATGTGAAGATGTGATCCCGACCACTTGTCCAGGAGATCCAGCTGGAAGAACCGTGCATGGAATCTTCCGTATTGTAGAGCCTTGTAGGAGGCTACCATCTTCCCCAGAAGGCGAATGCGCTGATGAACCGTTACCCGGGGAGGTTTCAAGACATCGCGGACCATTGATTGGATCACCAACGCTTTCTCCACCGGTAGAAACAACCTCTGCACTTCTGTGTCGAGTATCATCCCCAGGAAGGGCAGTCTCCTTGTCTGTTCCGAATGTGACGTTGGAAGGTTCAGGATCCACCCATGATCCCAGAGTAGTTGAGTTGAGAGCGCAATACTCTGCAACAGCTTCTCCTTGGAAGATGCCTCTATCAGCAGTTCATCCAGATATGGAATTATGTTCATTCCCTGTTTGCTTAGGAGGAGCATTATCTCTGCCATGACCATGGTGAACACCCTCGGTGCTGTGGAGAGGCCAAGTGACAACATCTGGAACTAGTAGTGACAGTCCTGTATTGCAAACCGTAGATAGGATTGGTGAGGTGGCCAGATCAGAATGTGAAGGTACGCATCCTTGATATCCAGGGATACTTGGAATTCCCCCTGTTCCAGACCTGAGATCACCGCTCTCAGAGACTCCATCTTGAATTGGAAAACCCTCAAGTAGGGGTTCAACGTCTTCTTCAGGTTCAATATAGGCCTTACCAAACCGTCCGGTTTTGGTACCACAAACAGGATTGAGTAATAACCCTTGGTTTTTGGGTGAGGTGGAACTGGAACAATGACATTTGTTTGTACCAATTTTTGAATGGCTTCCTGAAGGATAGCACTTTTTGTCAGCGAAGCTGGTAAGCATGATTTGAAGAATCTGTGAGGTGGGAGTTCCTGAAACTCCAGTCTGTACCCCTGGTTAACAATATCCTTCACCCAGGGGTCTAGGCATGATGACGCCCAGACGTGACTGAAATCTTTTAGTCTCGCTCCCACCTGCCTGATGTCCAGGCTGATAGGTCCATCGTCATGCTGAATATTTGGAGGAAGCAGAACCTGGTTTCTGTTCCTGGGAACCTGTTGGTGCAGGTTTTTGGGATCTTCCCTGACCTCCTCTAAAGAACGTGTGAGGGGGTTTGGATTTTTTAAATTTTGCAGTCCAAAAGGACTGCAGTGTAGGATAAGATTTCCTAGCTGGGGCTGCTGCGGAGACAAGAAATGTCGACTTACCCGCAGTCGCCGTGGAAATCCACGCATCCAATGCATCCCCAAATAGTGCCTGACCTGTAAATGGCAGGTTCTCCACACTTTTCTTGGATTCTGCATCCGCAGTCCATTGGCGTAGCCAGAGTCCTCTGCGTGCCGAGACAGCCATGGAAGTAGCAGGCCGTGAAGCCTGCAGAATCCTGTATGTGACGTAAAAACAAGTCAGTGTCACTCCTATCCATAGTATCTATGTCCTCTAGTAAGGTGCCTGACCACTTTACTATGGCTTTAGAAATCCACGCACAAGCAATAGTGGGCCTTAAAGCCATGCCTGTAGCAGTGTATAGTGATTTGAGCGTAGTCTCAATCTTGCGGTCAGCTGGCTCCTTTAAGGCAGTTGAACCAGGGACAGGTAAAACCACCTTTGTAGTCAGCCTAGATACAGAAGCGTCTACAATAGGTGGGTTTTCCCACTTTTCTATTCTCTTCAGGGAAAGGGAAAGCAATGAGAATTTTTAGGGATCTGGAATTTTTTCTCTGGGTTTTCCCAGGATTTTTCAAACAAGGAGTTTAACTCCTTAGAAGCAGGGAAGGTAAGCGAGGACTATTCACTGTAAAATAAGATTCCTCTACTTGTTCTGGACCTTCTCAGAAATATGCAAAACATCCCTAATGGCTTCAATCATTAGCTGCACCCCTTTAGCAATGGATGCATCCCCCACTGCATATCCCCATCACCGTCCCCTGTATCAGAGTCGGTATCAGTGTCAGCTTGCATTATCTGGGCAAGTGTACATTTTTTGGGGTATGTAGGTGGGTTTTAGATGAAGTAGTGGGAGCTGAATATTTCAAACACTCCACAGATTGTCTCAAAAACTGCGTCTCTTATTATGTGACATCCATGTTTAAATCTGGGATATCATTCCCCTTAAAGAATCCACCCATGGGGGTTCGGATTCAGAAGGCTGAGACAGCACATTGCAGTCCTGAGTACATGGAATAGACTCCTCAGGAGAAGATACACACTCTGCAGCACAGGACACAGAGTCCTTAGACATGGTAATTTGGATATACACACTTACACACACCGGAAAATGTCGGACACAGTTTCCCCCAGAGTACCTTCAGAGAGTCACAGAGTATAAGGAGCCAGCCACACAGCGCCCCTGTAGGTAGTTATGATAAAAGCCCGGTGCTGACTAACCTTAATAAAGAGGGCAGCGCTCCCTGTCAGTGTCCTATTTCTTATGATCTGCAGGGAGAAAATGGCGCTGGTGAGTGCTGGATCCGCTCTGAGAGGAAGCCCCGCCCCTTGTAATGTCGAGCGGCTTCCCGCACTAATTGTTTTTACTGGCCTGAGGATTTTAGTGCTAACAGGGCGAGTAGCCCCTGTTAGCTGCGTGACCAGTGTAAGGTTTATCCGTGCTGGCTCAGGACGCCCCTCAAAGCACCTACACTGTATGTTGCTGAGCCTTTCCGGAGCACAGCCTTTCAGAGCTGCGCTCCCACCCTTGTGCCGCCATACCCTGCCGCTAACCGGGATGCTGGCGCTATACTCGCCACTTTTCTTCTGGCTTTGTTAGGGGGTGGCGGCCGTGTTGCAGGAGTGAGCAGTCGCCTCATGGGCTTGTGATCCGCACCCTCAGGAGCTCAGTGTCCTGTCAGCGGAGTAGAGAACCATTGACTCTTCAGGAAGTTGGTTCCTATTCCCGACATCCCCACCCCCAAGTCCCACGAAGCAGGGAGGCTGTTGCCAGCAGCCTTCCTGTAACCTAACTCTAGAAAATAAAAATAAAAACTAGGAAACCCCCTAGGAGCTCCCCTAGCTGTGACCGACTCCTCTGGGCACATTTTCTAAACTGAGTCTGGTAGGAGGGGCATAGAGGGAAGGGCCAGCCCACACTATTAAACTCTTAAAGTGCCAGTGGCTCCCAAAGGACCCATCTATACCCCATGGTACTAAATAGACCCCAGCATCCTCTAGGACGTAAGAGAAAGTAGTTTATAACCTAGCAGATGATGAGGATTACAGGGTATTATATGGTGTATTGCATGTAAAGTACCTTGTTTCACACCTACTCTGCTGTAGCAATATACCTTATATAAGGGTGAGTAACACTTGTACAGGCTTACCAGCGTATGAGCACACACATATAGGAATGCTACCTTACCAATGCTTCCAGGAGTAACGTTAGGAGACATTTCTCTGATCCATCAGCTCATATGACTGATGTTATTGTTCATCTAGAATCTCCAGTTCATACGATATGTTCCCCATCCATTGTTTTACATTGGTGCTGACATAGGACTTGGCGAGTGACTACATCTCCATATATACTTCATGTTTAGTTACCAGTACAAGAGAGATGTATCTGAGTCTTATTATATTACATTTGTTATTGTGAGTGTTCTCAGAAGGGTGGACACAATGATCATCTGAGACAATATTATAAAGCCTTCATTAAAAGTTGTTTTATTATACACACCCATTTACAATTAATTGTCCCAGAGAGTTGTCTCCTATTCTTTGCAAGATTAATATTGTTACAGAAAAGTCACATTTCCATAATGTATTTTATTTCCAGCAGATGGACACACAAGCAGGAATATCTCAGAAGGACATCTAATGTTATCCCTGGATTGTGAAATAAAAGATGACAGTAGACCGGATTCTCCAGGAGCTAACCCCATTACCCCAATTATACATCCAGCTCTATCAGCTGGTCCCCCTGATCCTGCAAAATGTTCTCCTGATCACTCTGATATTGGTGCATCTGGTACAGCTCTGAGAGTAGATACAGAGTTTCCATGTGCTATAGATGCCAAATGTTTTACACAGAACACAAAGCCTATTAACCCACAGACCGGTAAGGCAGGTGAGAGGCCATTTCTATGTTCTGAGTGTGGGAAATGTTTTGCATACAAATCAGTTCTTATTAGACATCAGAAAAGTCACACAGGTGAGAAGCCATTTCCATGTCCTGAGTGTGGGAAATGTTTTGCACGGAAATCAGATCTTCCTATACATCACAGAAGTCACACAGATGAGAAGCCATTTCCATGTTCTGAGTGTGGGAAATGTTTCACACAGAAATCAGTTCTTGTTACACATCAGAGAAGTCACACAGGTGGGAAGCCATTTCCATGTTCTGAGTGTGGGAAATGTTTTGCATACAAATTAGTTCTTATTAGACATCAGAGAAGTCACACAGGTGAGAAACCGTATTCCTGTTCTGAGTGTGGGAAATGTTTTTCATCGAAATCAGATCTTGTTAGTCATCAGAGAATTCACACAGGTGAGAAGCCATATTCCTGTTCTGAGTGTGGTAAATGTTTCGCACAGAAATCAGCTCTTGTTTCACATCAGAGAAGTCACACAGGTGAGAAGCCATATTCCTGTTCTGAGTGTGGGAAATGTTTCGCACAGAAATCAGCTCTTGTTACACATCAGACAAGTCACACAGGTGAGAAGCCGTATTCCTGTTCTGAGTGTGGGAAATGTTTTGCACAGAAATCAGCTCTTGTTTCACATCAGACAAGTCACACAGGTGAGAATCCGTATTCCTGTTCTGAGTGTGGGAAATGTTTCGCACAGAAATCAGCTCTTGTTACACATCAGACAAGTCACACAGGTGAGAAGCCGTATTCCTGTTCTGAGTGTGGGAAATGTTTTATCCAGAAATTACATCTTATTAAACATGAGAGAAGTCACACAGGCGAGAAGCCATTTTCTTGCTATGAGTGTGGGAAATGTTTTATCCAGAAATCGCATCTTATTAAACATGAGAGAAGTCACACAGGCGAGAAGCCATTTTCTTGCTATGAGTGTGGGAAATGTTTTACCTGGAAATCACAATTTGTTACACATCAGCGAAGTCACACAGGTGAGAGGCCATTTCCATGTTCTGAGTGTGGGAAATGTTTTATCCAGAAATCACATCTTATTAAACATGAGAGAAGTCACACACGCGAGAAGCCATTTTCTTGCTATGAGTGTGGGAAATGTTTTATCCAGAAATCACATCTTATTAAACATGAGAGAAGTCACACAGGCGAGAAGCCATTTTCTTGCTATGAGTGTGGGAAATGTTTTACCTGGAAATCACAACTTGTTACACATCAGCGAAGTCACACAGGTGAGAGACCATTTCCATGTTCTGAGTGTGGGAAATGTTTTGCACACAAATCAGATCTTATTAAACATGAGAGAAGTCACACAGGTGAGAAGCCATTTTCTTGCTATGAGTGTGGGAAATGTTTTACCTGGAAATCACAACTTGTTACACATGAGCGAAGTCACACAGGTGAGAAGCCATTTTCTTGCTCAGAATGTGGGAAATGTTTTACACGGAAATTAGATCTTTTTACACATCAGAGAAGTCACACAGGTGAGAAGCCATTTTTTGCTCAGAATGTGGCAAATGTTTTACACGGAAATTAGATCTTTTTACACATCAGAGAATACCAGAAAAGAAGAGGAAAATACTCTCGTTTTTTGGGGGCACTCATTGAAAAATATTGCAGAAAATCTAACTTTTATTAATTACCATTAAAAGCTGTTGCCACCAACCAGGACTGGGACAAAAACATACACACACAAATACAAAAATGACAAAACAATAGAAAACAACAAAAAAATGACAAAAAAAAAACACCTAGGTTTGCGTGTGGTATGAACACGCCATGGGGAGATATGTCTGACGCAGTCAGGGCCAATATGATAAATACTGACACTAGCTCCTGCAACAGTTAGCCTTAACAGTCCCCTAACAGAAGGAGACAAATAGTGGGCTGGTATAGTCGGCTAACACAGGAAACAGAAACACTGTAGATAGATTTACCATCAATACTTCAGTCTCTCGTAATAAATGCTACTGGCGTAGAGTAAATAAGTAACAATGATGGTTTAGTGTGTGTTCAAACTTCATAGTAAGTGCAGTCTCCCCATAGATTGCATGTCATTGGTTCTTATAAGAGGTAGTAGCGAAATAATCATAGTATTTATTCAGGATCTAGGATATAAATATCCATAATATAAACAAAAAATAATAATAATCTTGTAAATGTTACAGTGCAAATACTGTTAATATTCTCAGTGCAGGAAACCGGTAAGCCTTATATTAGTAAATAATTTCTTGGTATCGAGTATCCACTATAAATAACACCCTGATCTGTATCTCAGGTACAGGCAGGATATTACTAATTGAAGTTGTCTGGGCAGATGTATCTAGTATGCCTCAAAAACAAGCTGTAGCAAAAAATATATATATATATCACTATTGCTCTTCATATATATCCATCATTTCAATATGCAGGAATCAATGTAACCAGGGTAAATATCCAATCTATCCTCTGACACATGTGTCATATTGGTGAGTTAGAGAGGTGAAGAGTAAATGAGCTGCTGCAGATTGCAGAAAAGGGGAAGAAAAAGGCACGCCTATCATAGATGTAGTGGGGTGGCTACTGTTCACTGTGTGACATGCATTAATACAGTGAATGAGCGTGTCCCATCTGCACCTAAGGGTTAGAAACAGGAAGAATGCTTCTGCTTTTGAAAATATCACCCACGGGCACCCTGATGTAACAGCGCAGGATGTCCTCTGAGTTCTCCTTGCGACAATGAGAGAGCATTGAAAAAAGGGAGATTTAAAGATACATGTTATCAGTAAGATGAAATAAAGAGCACCAATCCCCTTATGAGTGTATGCTGCTTCCTTGCATGTGTAAATACATTGATGCAAGGTGAGCGGTACCGCTTTTTTGCCTATAGTGCCTGGAAGAAAGTAGTTTGGTAACAGTGCTGGGACCCTAATGGTAGTAACGGTCCTGATGCCGCAGGGTATTGCAGGATCCGTTACCCACCATGTGGACCCACCGGCTGACACTCGAATGGAAATGTACCTAAGATTGCGCGTGGATATCAGGGTGTGTGGTTCCAGCTCTGGCTGCCCTGCACTGAGTCTCCTCAGACAGCTGTTTCGCTTTCTGGCTTCCTCAGTGAGACACCCTGTAAGCGGGTGTTGGAGTTGTTTATAACTAGGTAATGTCCAATCAGGAGCAAAGGTGTGTGGCTATCAATTAAGCCTGTGCTGGTGCCTGATGAGACCTGGTGTGTGCATTACGTCCAGGTGTTAATATTAGTCTCCCATTCCCTATCAATTGGGAACAAAATTCTCAAAAGACATACTAATTATTCAATCCATTAGTATCCAAAAATGCTAATCCATTAGTATCCAAAAATGCTTCTTGTAAAAGTATAAATAGACAATGGCAATAACATGAAAATGTTACAATACAACAGTAAGTTATAAGGCGGTGAAAAAGTATATGTAAATATATAAGATTGGAAAAAGGAATTCTTTTAAAAAGATTTCCCTAAGAGAGTATATGAAAAAATAAATAAAAAATAAATATAAAATAGTAATAAAATACACTGCTGATGTAATAATGTTGAAAATGCGGAACACTATAAGAGAAATCAGGGATATATTTGTATATAAATAAAATATCTCGAATGGCCCTTATATAATATAAAAATAATTATACAGGCCCCGTCAGATACAGAAATGATGGGATAAAAATATATAGACCTTTTGTCAATGTGATTGTAAACTATGCATTTTATGAGCATTAAATCATCCACAGCCGTGGCACCCTAACAACACAAATAAAAGTATCGAGAGAATGGATAAAAAACTCAAATAATATGTAAAAAGATTGTGAAAAATATGTGGTGTATATGTTGAGAAAGAAAAAGAGTGTCTCCCAGCGCTATTGTTATTAGGTATAAAGTGGTTAATTGATAGTAATATTCGCACAAGGAATTAAAATATTCATGGAGTCAATGTAATTAAAAAATATATATAATGTTTTATTTACATAAGAAAAAAACACACTTTTCCAAAGATGTCTTATTCCCTAAAAGTGATCCTAATACCGGTATACACAAAACAATCACATACAACATTGAACATGTAAACATATAGGTATATCAGTGATACGCTGAATAGCGATTTATTCACTGAATAGGAGTTTTATTTTCCTCAGGTAAATGCAGGTATATATGTATAGTAGTTGTATCACAGTCCCTTGTTGTTTTGGAATTTGTCCAAAGAGTCTTGATTAATACCAACTGCTTGTTGTAAATTCTTTTCCAGAGTGGAAATCAGCATATGCGGACAAAGATCCTCAAATCCTTACTAGGAAATGTCCAAAAGTTTTTAAAAGACACTTACTTCAAGGTCGCAGGATGGTTACTGGAACAGGTGTCTGCCGGCAGACATGTCAAATAGCTCCGCAAGATTGCCGGCAGACACCTGTTCCAGTAACCATCCTGCGACCTTGAAGTAAGTGTCTTTTAAAAACTTTTGGACATTTCCTAGTAAGGATTTGAGGATCTTTGTCCGCATATGCTGATTTCCACTCTGGAAAAGAATTTACAACAAGCAGTTGGTATTAATCAAGACTCTTTGGACAAATTCCAAAACAACAAGGGACTGTGATACAACTACTATACATATATACCTGCATTTACCTGAGGAAAATAAAACTCCTATTCAGTGAATAAATCGCTATTCAGCGTATCACTGATATACCTATATGTTTACATGTTCAATGTTGTATGTGATTGTTTTGTGTATACCGGTATTAGGATCACTTTTAGGGAATAAGACATCTTTGGAAAAGTGTGTTTTTTTCTTATGTAAATAAAACATTATATATATTTTTTAATTACATTGACTCCATGAATATTTTAATTCCTTGTGCGAATATTACTATCAATTAACCACTTTATACCTAATTACAATAGCGCTGGGAGACACTCTTTTTCTTTCTATCACCAATCTGTGAGGATAGTGGATATCCTCATCTATACTCCCTAGCTGCTTTAGTGGATTAGGAATAGCTTACGAGCGCAGTCCTCTACTCTTGCTTTTTTGTGTATATGTTGAGGCCCACTGCGCGTGAGGAAGATACTAACATGGGCAAAATATAATACGTGAGAGAGTGAGATATTGTATGTGTATTAAAACTACAGTAAATATTTTTACCAGATTACACTATTGTTTGTGAATTAAAACTATATGGTAAATAGTTATACAGAGTTACACACTAAATGTTGGAGATTGGGAGAGATAAGTGTAGTTAGGTGTTGACAGGAAAAGAGTCGACCTAAAATGACTAAACACACATAACGTATGTCTATAAAAAGACATTATAGTTTATCATCTCGTTCAAGCCATGAGGGCACACTGTGTTTAATCTGTACATCCACTTGCTTTCCTTCCGGAGTAGTTCTTTACTCAAATCTCCACCACGTGTTCCATGTCTGACACGTTCCAGGCCAAAGGCCTGTAATCCTTGTGTTTGTCCCTCATGGTATCTCATGAAATGTCTAGCCACTGACATGAGTTTTTTATGCTTGGCTAGATCCGAAGCGGCATTCCTAATGTTGCCCACGTGCTCTAATATAATTAATGTAATATAGTTGAGTCGATTACTTTGGTTTGCATGTCCTGGAGGATTGCCTCTGAGGTATGGGTGAGTCCCAGGAATTGGTGTGTTTTCCTCTTTTTCCTCCCCCACCGTATCTTCCTTTTCCTTGATTCCAGGACTTTCCCCTGCTCCCCGAGCTTTCTCCTAAAAAAGCTGCTGTAGGTCTTGGCTGTAGGGATAGAGGTTCGTCTGTTTCAGATGATTCCACTTCAGATGAACTGTAGTCTCTCTTGAATGTCCGTTCTCCTGAGCGGGCTAACCGGTTCCACTTGAAAATGTTTTTGGTGGTAAAGTCACGTTTGTCCCTCGGAAATTTTTATTTTTTACGTTCAATAATACCTTGTTCATAGGATTTAAGTTCTTCTTTAATCTAAGAGGATTTACTGAGATTCATAGACAAACTCAACAATGATCTTAATCTGAAGCTTACCCATGCTATCAGCAAACAAGAAGCAACCTTTCTGGATCTATATCTCAGTGTGAACTTACAGGGATATCTCCAGAAAGAGCTATTTAGGAAAAGTACAGCGACGAACAGTCTCCTACATAAGAGCAGTGCCCACTTTCCCCCTACAATTAAGAACTTACCTAAGGGTGAGTTTCTTAGACTCAGGAGAAACTGTTCTACCAAACAAACAAACATATCTGGACAAAAGTAAAGAACTAACAGTCAGACTCCGGGAAAGGGGCTATAGCAACAAACTTATCAAATCGGCAAAGTATCATGCATCCCGGATTGAGAGAGAAACCCTTATCTTCCCACAAGATGAAAAGAAGACTGAATCTACGGTAGTGAGATACGTTACCAATTTCAGTCAGGAATGGAGAGAATTACAGACACTGGTCCAGAGACATTGGAAGGTCTTACTTATGGATGAGGACCTGCAGAAAGTTCTGGGAGTTAGACCCTCCTTTAGCTGGAGAAGGGCCAGTAGCTTAAAGGACAAACTGGTAAAAAGCCACTTTGTCAGGAATCCGCCTTGTAAGACCCCACTGAAAGGTACATACCCTTGTGGTAAATGTAAGGCCTGTACTCTTATCATCAGAAAGGATCAGATAAGGGATAGATTTGACAACAATATCAAACTGGAACAGTTTATCAACTGTGACACCATGGGAGTGGTATACTGTCTGGAATGTAGTTGTAATTTAAGGTACGTAGGTATGACAACCCGCGTACTTAAACAAAGAATCTTAGAGCATGTGGGCAACATTAGGAATGCCGCTTCGGATCTAGCCAAGCATAAAAAACTCACGTCAGTGGCTAGACATTTCATGAGATACCATGAGGGACAAACACAAGGATTACAGGCCTTTGACCTGGAACGTGTCAGACATGGAACACATGGTGGAGATTTTAGTAAAGAACTACTCCGGAATGAAAGCAAGTGGACGTACAGATTAAACACAGTGAGCCCTCATGGCTTGAACGAGATGATAAACTATAATGTCTTTTTATAGACATACGTTATGTGTGTTTAGTCATTTTAGGTCAACTCTTTTCCTGTCAACACCTAACTACACTTATCTCTCCCAATCTCCAACATTCATTTAGTGTGTAACTCTGTATAACTTTTTACCATATAGTTTTAATTCACAAACAATAGTGTAATCTCGAAAAAATATTTACTATATAGTTTTAATACACATACAATATCTCACTCTCTCTGGTATTATATTTTGCCCATGTTAGTATCTTCCTCACGCGCAGTGGACCTCAACATATACACCACATATTTTTCACAATCTTTTTACATATTTGAGTTTTCTATCCATTCTTTCGATACTTTTATTTGTGTTGTTAGGGTGCCACGGCTGTGGATGATTTAATGCTCATAAAATGCATAGTTTACAGTCACATTGACAAAAGGTCTATATATTTTTATCCCATCATTTCTGTATCTGACGGGGCCTGTATAATTATTTTTATATTATATAAGGGCCATTCGAGATATTTTATTTATATACAAATATATCCCTGATTTCCCTTATAGTGTTCCGTATTTTCAACATTATTACATCAGCAGTGTATTTTATTACTATTTTTTATTTATTTTTTCATATACTCTCTTAGGGAAATCTTTTGAAAAGAATTCCTTTTTTCAATCTTATATATTTACATATACTTTTTCACCGCCTTATAACTTACTGTTGTATTGTAACATTTTCATGTTATTGCCATTGTCTATTTATACTTTTACAAGAGGCATTTTTGGATGCTAATGGATTGAATAATTAGTATGTCTTTTGAGAATTTTGTTCCCAATTGATAGGGAATGGGAGACTAATATTGACACCTGGACGTAATGCACACACCAGGTCTCATCAGGCACCAGCACAGGCTTAATTGATAGCCACACACCTTTGCTCCTGATTGGACATTACCTAGTTATAAACAACTCCAACACCCGCTTACAGGGTGTCTCACTGAGGAAGCCAGAAAGCGAAACAGCTGTCTGAGGAGACTCAGTGCAGTGCAGCCAGAGCTGGAACCACACACCCTGATATCCACGCGCAATCTTAGGTACCTTTCCATTCAAGTGACAGCCGGCGGGTCCACATGGTGGGTAACGGATCCTGCAATACCCTGCGGCATCAGGACCGTTACTACCATTAGGGTCCCAGCACTGTTACCAAACTACTTTCTTCCAGGCACTATAGGCAAAAAAGCGGTACCGCTCACCTTGCATCAATGTATTTACACATGCAAGGAAGCAGCATACACTCATAAGGGGATTGGTGCTCTTTATTTCATCTTACTGATAACATGTATCTTTAAATCTCCCTTATTTCAATGCTCTCTCATTGTCGCAAGGAGAACTCAGAGGACATCCTGCGCTGTTACATCAGGGTGCCCGTGGGTGATATTTTCAAAAGCAGAAGCATTCTTCCTGTTTCTAACCCTTAGGTGCAGATGGGACACGCTCATTCACTGAATTAATGCATGTCACACAGTGAACAGTAGCCACCCCACTACATCTATGATAGGAGTGCCTTTTTCTTCCCCTTTTCTGCAATCTGCAGCAGCTCATTTGCTCTTCACCTCTCTAACTCACCAATGTGACACGTGTCAGAGGATAGATTGGATATTTACCCTGGTTACATTGATTCCTGCATATTGAAATGATGGATATATATGAAGAGCAATAGTGATATATATATATATATTTTTTTTTGCTACAGCTTGTTTTTGAGGCATACTAGACACATCTGCCCAGACAACTTCAATTAGTAATATCCTGCCTGTACCTGAGATACGGATCAGGGTGTTATTTATAGTGGATACTCGATACCAAGAAATTATTTACTAATATAAGGCTTACCGGTTTCCTGCACTGAGAATATTAACAGTATTTGCACTGTAACATTTACAAGATTATTATTATTTTTTGTTTATATTATGGATATTTATATCCTAGATCCTGAATAAATACTATGATTATTTCGCTACTACCTCTTTATAGGAACCAATGACATGCAATCTATGGGGAGACTGCACTTACTATGAAGTTTGAACACACACTAAACCATCATTGTTACTTATTTACTCTACACCAGTAGCATTTATTACGAGAGACTGAAGTATTGATGGTAAATCTATCTACAGTGTTTCTGTTTCCTGTGTTAGCCGACTATACCAGCCCACTATTTGTCTCCTTCTGTTAGGGGACTGTTAAGGCTAACTGTTGCAGGAACTAGTGTCAGTATTTATCATATTGGCCCTGACTGCGTCAGACATATCTCCCCATGGTGTGTTCATACCACACGCAAACCTAGGTGTGGTTTTTTTTGTCATTTTCTTGTTGTTTTCTATTGTTTTGTCATTTTTGTATTTATGTGTGTATGTTTTTGTCCCAGTCCTGGTTGGTGGCAACAGCTTTTAATGGTAATTAATAAAAGTTAGAATTTATGCAATATTTTTCAATGAGTGCCCAACAAAAAATGAGTCTTTTCCTCTTCTTATTTGGTATACTAGTGTTCACTCTCAGGGGTGCACCTCCACATGAGTTACTGCTATAGTATCCTTCAATGAAGGATTCAATTCTAAACTACTGTGGTTTTTTCCAATTCATTCAGTGTCATATCATATTTCACCACCAGTGCTCAAGTTTCCCCATATCCTCTTTCTCCCTCTACACATCAGAGAAGTCAGACAGGGGAGAAGCCATTTCCATGTTCTGAGTGTGTGAAATGTTTTACATAGAAATCACAACTTGTTACACATCAGCGAAGTCACAGGTGAGATTCCATTTCCATACTCAGAAATAAATCAACACAATAGACATCACTCAGGTGAGAAACCATTTTAATCTTCTGGATTATACTTATTGTCATGCGTCATTGTTCAATGTTCTTCTATCTCCTATGCTTTTTGCAATATACATGTTACCACTGGGTGAAATAATCAGATGTCATACTATCGTCTACCACTGCTGTACAGATGACCTGTCTTTGCTCCAGGTACTGAGAACCCAGTACCAATCCTAAATGGTTGTCTAGCTGAGCTCCAGGTGTGGGTGATGCCAGTTGGCTGTGACTCAGTCCTGGTGAAACAGGTCCTTATGATAGAAGCTCACCAACAAAGGGCAGCGCTACAGTTCAGCTTTGCAAACCAACCAGGCATACGCTTGGGGGTTCAGAGTTACAAAATGCTGATCCTGTGCGGAATCTTGGTGTCCTGGATGGTGGAGTGACACATAGACATCAGGTATCAGCCACATTTGGATCCTCATATGAGGAACATAGCCAGACTCCAGCACTTATTTCCCTCAGAAGATCTACCTACAGTCATACATGCACTTGTATCATCACACATAGACTACTGCAATGTCCTCTACCTGGGTCTCCCAGCAATAGAATTGCACCGCTTGTAGCTTGTACAGAATGCAGCAGCCAGTCTGTTACCTAACCAGCCCGTTCCTGCCACATAACACCCATTCTCTGCTCCCTTCACCGGCTGCCTGTAAAATGGTGACTATTACATAATCTTACTGACTCCCAATCCTACATGACCAGTGTCAAAGGTACCAGAAGCCGCTTCTGCCTCTTTACTGCCTGGTTACTTCCATCTGCAGATGAAGGACTGTTACCAGTAGTACCAAGAATCCCCAAGCAGTTCTGAGATGGAAGGGGGGGAAACAGGGTGGGTGGCATTAGTGTTGTAGCTGCCAGAGGCACTGTCTATGGGTAATATTGTCCCCAAGCAGTGCTGAGTTGGAAGAGGGGGGGCACAGGGTGGCGAGCAGTAGGGGGAGACAGGGAGGTTGGCAGTAGTGGGGTAAAGACAGGTTGAGGGGAGACAGGGTGGTGGCAGTAGTGGGGTGGGAGACAGGGCGGATGGCCGCAGTGCAGTACCAGGGGCTGCTGGAGGCAGTAAAGAGTTGTATTTGTCCCGCACAGAACCAGTTGATAATTAGACTTAATGATGATTCTGCTTTCTTATTTCTAATTGATCCCTTGTATGTGTTACTGTTATTTGCTGTGTCAGCCTTTATGTGTGTTCTGTGTAATAATCCTGAAAGTAGTGCTGCTACCGATCTCATATCATTTGTAGTAACTTGGAAAAGATGAGAGATGAGGTGCACTCTGGAAGCTTATAGGGGGTTAAAGAGGAACGCATATGTGATATCACGATGCCCTCCGGAAAATGGTCCTGGCCCACCGGCATTCGCCCCTCAGGTATGCGGCCACAATGTGCGTGTCCGCACGGCCGCTGCACATGTGCATTTTGCCAACACCAGCAAACTGCTGCGGGCCACTATTGCGGCTGGATCTGAATGATATGTATCTGTTTTACTTACCTGTAATACTAACACGTAACTTGAATTGTTTCTGTGCTTTAAAGGATATTTTATCCATGTGCAGAGTAAAGTATATTTTAAGTTTAAAATATAGACAAAAATCTCTTATTAAAGATATGAAATAAAGTTGTTTAAAAACAAAAGATTTCCGTTGAGTCTTTTTATTTGTCTGTGTATTATCTTATTTCCAGATAATTGTCGCTATGGTGACAGAAACAATTTCCTGTTAATGTGTCACTTGTATTGTTACTTTTGTGTCCACATAATATCAGTGTTGCTGTGTACAGTGTTCGCAAATACGCGCTATAGCGCGTATTTTACCCGTTAATTGACAGCAGTGACTCAAAAAAACAAAATCGCAGGGTCCCACAGGACGCGCTCTGACCAATCAGCAGCGCTGTCCTGTGCTGTCCGTCACTTTAACTTTCCAATGGCAGAGAAAGGGGAGGAGACCTTGGAGAGCGTGATCTCCCGCCTTCCCCTCTCTGCTCTGTACGGGACCCGGCCGGAACATCTAGCCCGCTGTGTGGCTGGGGGCCATCATCTCCGGCCGGTCAGCGAGGGAAGCCGTTCGAGGGCTGAAGACCGGGGAAGATGCAGTGGCAGGTAGCTGGGGGCACTGGCGCACGTAGGGGAATGTTGTGTGCTCCCCCTACCCCTACCCCCCGCAAGTCTGATCCATGCTGCTGCTGCTGCACCGATAGTTTATTTCTTCAGATGCAGCCGCAGTGAGGCACTCGGGGCTTTAGAGTCAGGGTTTGCGGCAGGGGGGTAGCCATGGAGTTTTAGGAAAGCTGCTGCAGAGCAAACTGTAGTTTTTTACAGCGCAGCAGCTGACTGACTACACTCCTCTCCTCAGCTCCGGACACAGGGTGAGAGTGCGGCACCAGTGAGTGAAGTGGGTGGTGGCTGGTCTTGCTGTTGGGGTGACTGGGGGTCTGTGGTGGTGGCTGCAACCTGTAAGTGCTCTACCTGGCGCAGTGTGTATAACGTGCTGTACCCGGTGCAGTGTGTATAACGTGCTGTACCCGGCGCATTGTGTATAACGTGCTGTACCCGGCGCAGTGTGTATAACGTGCTGTACCCGGCGCAGTGTGTATAACGTGCTGTACCCGGCGCAATGTGTATAACGCGCTGTACCCGGCGCAATGTGTATAACGTGCTGTACCCGGCGCAATGTGTATAACGTGTTCTACCTGGTGCAATGTGTATAACGTGCTCTACCTGGTGCAAAGTGTATGACGTGCTGTACCTGGTGCAAAGTGTATGACGTGCTGTTCCTGGTGCAAAGTGTATGACGTGCTGTTCCTGGTGCAAAGTGTATGACGTGCTGTTCCTGGTGCAAAGTGTATGACGTGCTGTTCCTGGTGCAAAGTGTATGACGTGCTGTTCCTGGTGCAAAGTGTATGACGTGCTCTACCTGGTGCAAAGTGTATGACGTGCTGTACCTGGAGCAATGTGTATAACGTGCTCTACCTGGTGCAAAGTGTATGACGTGCTCTACCTGGCGCAGTGTGC
Source organism: Pseudophryne corroboree (assembly GCF_028390025.1). Lineage (NCBI taxonomy): Eukaryota > Metazoa > Chordata > Amphibia > Anura > Myobatrachidae > Pseudophryne > Pseudophryne corroboree. Next base: position 876,342 of record NW_026967548.1, read on the forward strand.
ATAGGAGGTTCTACCTGGTGCAATGTGTATAAGCGGCACTACTGTGTGGTGTAATGTGAATTGACACTATTATGTGGTCACGCCCCTTCCCTATGAAGCCACGCCCTAAAATTTTGCAGCGCGCCTACAGCGCGCACTACCTATGCTTTAGCGTCTGAGTGGTGGAACACCAATTCACTTTCTGCCTAAGGGCACCAAAATGTCTAGTTACAGCTCTGGTGCAGGGTGTCCTGAATGCTACACAGCCCAGCAGCATTGTCACCCCATCCCACCCATCTTGCAACACTTTTTTGTAGTGTCCAAACAAGATTAAAATTAATAAGAACCTTCATTCCGATGGGACCCAGAAAAAGACCGGTAGGACCCGAATTTTTAAAAGTGAAGGGTCCCTGGGACCCACTTTTTTTTTGGCTCAGCGCGATCACTGGTGTATAAATATCCCGTCTGGTGTATAAAGGTGGGTACACACGCTGCCATTGTGACTGGGATTTCCCTTGAAGTAGCCAGAGCCCAGAACCACCAATAGTGACTATGTACTTGCAATTTTGGCTATGTCCGATTTTGACAGCTCATTTGAATAGTGGGATGACATCATGGGGGGGAGGGGGACTCTTTCTGTATGATGCGTTTCGAGTCTGAGGTGACTCAAGGGTCACTCCAGACTCGAAACGCGTTGCCCAAAGGAGGTCTTTGCACAGGTGAGGTGGATGTGTGTCTCCCATGTAAGGTAAGACCTATTTTATTTCTCTATATTTGGCATTTGGAGCTTCGTTACCGGACCTCAGCTCAACAAAATCATATATTCTTCCTTACTGGGATCTCGCACAGCCCCCTCCCCCCCTACGCCTTGTATGTTTATTTTTTCAACCATTTTAAACCATTTGTGAAATAAATTGTACCTTTATTGCATCACTGTACAAGTCTATTTGACGCAAAGACCTTTATACGTGGAGTTATGCTGTATTCATTGTGAGTAATGGTACGCTTGAGACGTACCTTATGATAACGATACCTTGATGTGTGTTATACTGTTCCTCACTATGTAAGTGAGGTATGCTGTTCCTAAGATCACCTGCATATCTTATTTGTGGGATTAAGATATAAAGAAACCATTATCAGGGTTATAGCACATTATATTGTGTCAGTGAGGTACGCCACCTCTAATCTACTAAAAAAAGATCATTCACTTTCATTAGGAGTACCGCATTATAATCTCATGTATGGAATAATCTTGAACATACAGTGGGGCAAAAAAGTATTTGGACAGCCACCGATTGTGCAAGCTGACCCACTTATAAAGATCTGAGAGGTCTGTAATTTCCATCATACACTTCAACTGTGAGAGACAGAATCTGGAAATCACATTGTATGATTATTAAACAAATTATTTGTATATTCTTGCGGAAAATAAATATTTGGACAATCAAAAAGTTTAACTCAATACTTTGTAATATAATCTCGGTTGGCAATTACAGAGGCCAAACGTTTCCTGTAGTTCTTGACCAGGTATGCACACATTGTAGCAGGTATTTTGGCCTACTCTTCCATGCAGATCTTCTCTAGATCTGTTATGTTTTGGGGCTGTCACTGGGCAACACGGACTTTCAACTCCCTCCACAGATTTTCTACTGGGTTGAGGTCTGGAGACTGGCTAGACCACTCCAGGACCTTGAAATGCTTCTTACGGAGCCACTCAGTTGCCCGGGCAGTGTGTTTGGGGTCATTGTCATGCTGGAAGACCCAGCCATGTTCCATCTTCAATGCTCTTACTGAGGGAAGGAGATTTTTGCCCAAAATCTCACGATACATGGCCCCATTCATCTTCTCCTTAATACGGATCAGTCGTCCTATCCCCTTTGCAGAAAAGCAGCCCCAAAGCATGATGTTTCCACCCCCATGCTTCACAGTGGGTATGGTGTTCTTGGGATGCCATTCTTCTCCCTCCAAACACGGCGAGTGGAGTTTATACCAAAAAGTTTGAACATGGTTTTGACTTGCTTTTCTCACAATCCTGTGAGCTGTTCTGTCTGATATTTTTCATGGTCTTCCAGATCTTGCTTTAACTTCCACTGTTCCTGATGACTGCCATTTCTTAAGTACATGTAGAACAGAGGATATGGGCATCTGATAACGCTTTGCTATCTTCTTATAGCCTTTCCTGCTTTGTGAGTGTCAACTATTCTCAGTTTCAGTGTTCTACACAACTGCTTAGAGGAACCCATGGTGCCGATTGTTGGAGCAAGGTCAGATGAGTCTGGGCTTTTAAAACCTTTGAGATTGACATCACCTGGTCTTTCCATACGATGATTGAGAACAATCCATGACACTGCCAGGTCACAGCTGTCCAAAGCGGGCAATACAAGGTATTAACTCTACAGGGTGCCCAAACTTTTGCAGACGCCATTTTTTTGTTTTCTGTTTTGATAGTGTCAATGATGGAAATAAAATCAAACTTTTTTTGACATGTTATAAGAATGTCTAATCTGTAATTTGATGCCTTTTGGAGATGTTTCCATCTTTCCTTGGCTTCTTTTTGCACATTAAAATGAATTTTTGCTTAGGGTGCCCAAACTTTCGATCCCCACTTTATGTCTCTTCATATCCCTCTGTATCTTCTGACTTTATATCAGTCACACGTCTCTTCTTCTCCCTCTATATCTTCTGTCTTTATATCAGTCAGATAAGTCTCTTCTTCCTCTATATCTTCTGCCTTCATATCAGTCACATACGTCTCTTCTTCCTCTATATCTTCTGCCTTATAGCAGTCACATACGCCTCTTCTTCTCCCTCTGTATCTTCTGCCTTTATATCAGTCACATACGTTTCTTCTTCTCCCTCTATATCTTCTGCCTTTATATCAGTCACATACGCCTCTTTTTCTCCCTCTGTATCTTCTGCCTTTATATCAGATAAGTCTCTTCTTCTTCCTCTATATCTTCTGCCTTCATATCAGTCACATACGTCTCTTCTTCTCCCTCTGTATATTCTGTCTTTATATCAGTCACATACGTCTCTTCTTCTCCCTCTGTATCTTCTGCCTTTATAGCAGTCACATACGTCTCTTCTTCTCCCTCTGTATCTTCTGTCTTTATATCAGTCAGATAAGTCTCTTCTTCTTCTTCCTCTATATCTTCTGCCTTCATATCAGTCACATACATCTCTTCTTCCTCTATATCTTCTGCCTTTATAGCAGTCACATACGTCTCTGCTTCTCCCTCTGTATATTCTGTCTTTATATCAGTCACATACGTCTCTTCTTCTCCCTCTGTATCTTCTGCCTTTATAGCAGTCACATACGTCTCTGCTTCTCCCTCTGTATATTCTGTCTTCATATCAGTCACATACGTCTCTTCTTCTCCCTCTGTATATTCTGTCTTTATATCAGTCACATACGTCTCTTCTTCTCCCTCTGTATCTTCTGCCTTTATAGCAGTCACATACGTCTCTTCTTCTCCCTCTGTATCTTCTGTCTTTATATCAGTCAGATAAGTCTCTTCTTCTTCCTCTATATCTTCTGCCTTCATATCAGTCACATACATCTCTTCTTCCTCTATATCTTCTGCCTTTATAGCAGTCACATACGTCTCTGCTTCTCCCTCTGTATATTCTGTCTTTATATCAGTCACATACGTCTCTTCTTCTCCCTCTGTATCTTCTGCCTTTATAGCAGTCACATACGTCTCTTCTTCTCCATCTATATCTTCTGCCTTTATATCATTCACATACGTCTCTTCTTCTCCCTCTGTATTGTCTATCTTAATATCAGTCTAACATTCATCCTAAATAGCAGTGATGTCAGGGTAACTGCTTCAAATCCCGAGTTCAACCTGTTCATAGTATTGGTCATTTTCCACCTGATGTTGATAATGGTAACAGTCTCGAAATATACCTTGAGAAAAGTCGCTCTGCTGCACTATGACATGGGTAGGCTACGTATCCTAATGGTCAAGTGTCCTGCAGACCATGATGTCAGGGTCACTGGTTTGAATCCCAGGTTTAACCTGATAGTATAGGTCATTTTCCGCCTGATGTTGATATTAGTCAAAGGCTCAGAATATGCTTTGAGAAAAGTCTTTCTGCTGTGCAAAAACATGGACCAGCTCTGTAGCCTAATGGATAAGGGCCCTCATTCCAAGTTGCTCGCTAGCTACTTTTAGCAGCCGTGCAAACGCATTGTCACCACGCACAGGGGAGTATATTTTCACTCTGAAGAAGTAAGAACGCCTGTGCAGTCAAGTGGCTGCAAACACATTTTGTGCAAAACAAGACCAGCCCTGTAGTTACTTATCGTGTGCGATGATTCTAGCAACAAAGGTCCCGGAATTGACGTCAGATACCCGCCCTGGCCACATCTGCATTTTTCCAAACACTCCCAGAAAACCGTCAGTTGCCACCCAGAAACTCCCACTTCCTGACAATCTCCTTGCTTTTGGCTGTGCGATTGGTATCGTCGCTAGAACCAGTGCAAAACCACAAAGCACTTTGTACCCGTACGACGCACGTGTGCTTTGCGGTGCATATGCATGCGCAGATTAGCCATATGATTGTTACACAGCGTACAACGGCAGCTAGCGATCAACTCGGAATAACCCCCAAAGTCTCCTGCCCACAGTGATGACAGTGTCACTGGCTCGACCTGTGTTTATAGTAATGGTCATTTTCCACCTGATATTGATATTGGTAAGAGTCTCAGAATATACCTTGAGAAAAGTCTCTCCGCTGTGCAAAAACATGGGCAGGCTCTGTAGCCTAATGGTTAAGTGTCCTTCCCACAGTGATATATTCTGCAGGCAGTGATGTCAGAGTCACAAGTTCGAATCCCTCGTTTGAACTGTGTTTATAGTATTGGTCATTTTCCGCCTGATATTGATATCAGTCTCAGATTACACCTTGAGAAAAGTCTCTCCGCTGTGCAAAAATCTGAAAAAACTATATCTGTGAAACGCACATCGGTGATGCACACTGTGCCTATGTGATTCATCATTTTGTGCATACCAATTATGTGTGGAATAGTCAAAGTGCGATTTGTGTGAAAGTGTACTTCTGGTGCTCAATGCTCTGTGATACTGATAGGGTTTAGCATATACTTACCAGCGCTGAGCCTATTATTTAGTTACAGGTGAATAAACAGCTGAATAGATAGCAACAGTGTAACATCAGGTTAAGACACAGAGTTTAATGTGTCCACTTGATACTTTTATATAATTGTCTGTGATACATTACAAACATACTGCAACTGCCACATGTAGGAGAGTATATAGGACACTGACATTTTGTGACAAGCATGTTGAAATTAATGCCTCACACTATGGACACATCTTATATCTAGGTGTGAAATCTTGTATTAATTCAGTCCGCTGCAGACAGTACAACTGATACAGCGCATTACGTGGGGAAATAATCCCCAGTCTGCCCTAATTATAAAATGCAGGGATAGTGCAGTGGATCCCCTCTACCACTCAATTATAGCAATTCAGCAATATGAATCAAGCTCCACTATATTAAGAAATATTGTAGATTTCAAGTTCAAGAATTATTAGTGATATTACAAGATAAAGTTGTCATGTGATTAGGCATATCACGCCAATAGCAGTCATATATACGACAATTGTCATGTGCAAGTTCACGTTGGAATAGTGAATTTGTGTATAATGCTGATAGCAATGGTTGAGAGCATCCACTAATATCACAATTTCAACATCTTTATTGAATATAAGAAGTGATATTGCACACTGTGATATTTGAGTGGAAGCGCTTCAAAAGCTGACGGGATAATAGAAGCAACGCACATTGCCACACGCAGCGTTAAACAATACTGCATTAGCTGACTGATAAAAAATTATAAGAGACATAGGGGTATATGCAATTGCGGTCGAATTCCCGAAATTGTCGAATTTTGCTAATTTTTCGCCAAAAAAATCGCCAATGCAATACAGTACTTTTCCGACAAAACACAGACATTCAAAATTCGACTTTTGGAAATTCGACTTTTGTCAAATTCGACTTTTCTGCAATGGTACAAATGCTGCAATTCGACAAAAGCATATTCAATTCAATTGGAAATTCGACAACAGTGCTTTTCGACCGCAAAGTCGACAATTTCAGTCCGCCTCAGTTGCCTGGCGGGATCTAATAAACATTTTTTAGTACATGATTTTTTTTAAATATTTGAGGATTGCTAATAGCATATCTATTTATATTTGAAAGGATTATCTACTTGGTTTGTCTTTTTTTGACTCACAAGTATTATTTAATTGATTTTTAAAAAGATTTTATTTTCTTCACTCTGGTGAGGGAAATTTACCCATGATTCCACAGTTTTACCCAGGATACACTTCTGCAAAGCCCCTTCTATCTCCTCACTCCCGGGTTTGAGACTAGGGAGAAGGAGCCATAACAGTCAGCTCTCTTGTGGAATCGTTTTTTTAGGAAAATTCCTGCGTTTTAAAATACATTCCTATTTTTGTACTGACTACAATGATGGAGCCTTTCTCTGACCAGATTGTGATGTTCATGCTGGCTGCAAGCATGGAGGAAGAAAGTGCTGCTGAACATCAGAATCCAGATCAGGAAATGTCTGCATTGGGTGAGCCAGTATTGCGGGTTTCATTTCCACGTCCACGCCAGTATCGCACTAGGCGTGAACTGGGGGATCTCTGCGAGTTCGAGGTGATACAAAATTATCGCTTATCGACTCGCGACATATATTCGCTGTACGCTCTGTTGGAGGCCGACCTGGAACCTCGGGCACGGACAAATCGCGCAGTCAGCGGTTTCCAGAAACTGCTGGCGACGTTACATTTTTTAGCGTCAGGCACATTCCAGCCTACACTGTCTCAAACATGCGGTTTTTCACAGTCGACACTGTCGCGCTGTATAACCCAGGTCATTAGGGCTTTCCGCAAATTGACGATCCAGTACATCACATTTCCAGAGACGGACAGCGAATGTCGTGAGATTAAATTAGGCTTTTTCAACAAGTACAAATTTCCCAATGTGCTGGGCGCGATTGACTGTACCCACGTGCAGATCAGACCGCCACGGAATTCGGAGGAATGTTTTCGAAACTGAAAACATTTCCATTCCTGAATGTAATGTCTGTGATGTAAACATGAGATTTTTGTGGGATTTCCTGGATCATCTCACGACTCCTTCATCCTAAGCCAGTCATCGCTGTTTGACAAGTTCGAAACAGGAAACATGCCTGGTGGCTGGCTGTTAGCAGACAACCCCCCTCAGGTGAGATGTATTGACCAAAACTCCCTTGTCCAAAATCACCCCGGTATGTCCAAAGTGCAGCCCTCCGGCATTTGCAAAACTGCACATCCAAACATTCCCTCCTGATACACCAATGCTTACGCTGTGTCAGGGAATGTTTGGATGTGTAGTGACGCAAGTGCCGGAGGGTTGCATTTGGGCCCACTGTACCCCGCTTGTGTCGTGTGGATTGTATGTACCTCTTCTTTTCAGTCCCATGGTGACACTATTACCAATATCTGGAAGCTCATACTGTTCTCTTCCACAGGTCTTGCGGTGTATCCTTCCCAAGTGGCGTGGATGTGAAGAGACACGACATTTCCCCTGATGTTCCCTGGGCGACCTACTTGTGATGTGGACCTGACCCTCCACCATGTAGCAGACAACCCCCTCAGGTGAGATGTATTGACCAAAACTCCCTTGTCCAAAATCACCCCGGCATGTTCAAAGTGCAGCCCTCCGGAATTTGCAAAACTGCACTTCCAAACTTTCCCTGATACACCAATGCTTGTCAGGGAATGTTTGGATGTGTAGTGACGCAAGTGCCGGAGGGTTGCATTTGGGCCCACTGTAACCTGCTTGTGTCGTGTTGATTGTACCTCTTCTTTTCAGTACCAGGGTGACACTATTACCAATAGCTGGAACCTCATACTTTTCTCTTCCACAGGTCTTGCGGTGTATCCTTCCCAAGTGGCGTGGATGTGAAGAGACACAGTTCCCCTGATGTTCCCTGGGCAACCTACTTACGTACAATTCAACTGCATTACAAATTTTAATAAAAACCACAGGAAACTTCTATTTTTAAAAATTTATTGAAGAAAAATAGGATTTTATTTTTTAAATAAAGTTTGAAAGTTAATTAAAACAAAAAAGTAGTTTGTTCTTCTTTACATTCTTTTCTTGTGTAGATAGATATCTGTGGGGAAAAGAAAAAAGTATATTAAGTAAAGACACTAAAGTCATGTTCATTTCTTTCACAAGAAAATTTGTGGAACCACACAGCCCAGCATGACCCATTGCTGGGCTGTGTGGTTCCACAAAGGCATGCGGTCCAAAGTGAAATAGTGGTGTCAGTGGTCAGCACTTTGACACGCTAACATTTGTGGAACCACACAGCCCAGCATGACCCATTGCTGGGCTGTGTGGTTCTACAAAGGCATGCGGTCCAAAGTGAAATAGTGTGTCAAAGTGCTGACCACTAACACCACTATTTCACTTTGGACCGCATGCCTTTGTGGAACCACACAGCCCAGCAATGGGTCATGCTGGGCTATATGGTTCCACAATTGTTAGCGTGTCAAAGTGCTGACCACTGACACCACTAACAATTGTGGAACCATATAGCCCAGCATGACCCATTGCTGGGCTGTGTGGTTCCACAAAGGCATGCGGTCCAAAGTGAAATAGTGGTGTCAGTGGTCAGCACTTCGACACGCTAACATTCATGGAACCACACAGCCCAGCATGACCCATTGCTGGGTTGTGTGGTTCCACAAAGGCTGGCGGTCCAAAGTTTCTTGAATATATACATTGAAACATGGTTCTACTCACCTTGGTACGCACAACACGAACTTAAGTCGTCCACTTCAATTTTCCACCCAATCGTATGAATAAGCCAAAAACACACACTAGTGAATAGTAAATTCACACAGTGAAAGCCTATTGTACACCATTACAAAAAGGATTTTTTGGGTAAAAAAGTGGTATCAGAATAGCTCTTTGGCCCATCATACATGTAACCACAAGGAGCTTTAATCCGTTACCACACGCTCCCGCATACATGCCCGCGCATGTATGCCTACACAAAGCTCCTTGGTAGTATCCGGTCACGGGTGGGCAAGCCCAACACAGAAAAAACAATAGTAAGAAAAAAAAAACTAATGGGAGGGGCAGAAAGGGATACATGAAAAACATATATAAGTAAATAAAACAATACAACCGGGGCTTATGGTGGAAGTCTGTCCGGATCCTCTTCTTCCCCCTGATGGGGCGTCGATGTCCTGGGAGGCTGGGTAGTGCGTTGACTGGGCCTCTGTGCCCATGCGGCTGTAGATGTGGCGGCCGGTGGTGGAGGCATCTGGGGGGTGGGGTACATCCCTGTATATCCCTGGTACATCTGTGACTGTCTGTACTGGGATGATAGTGGAGGAAGGGTACGAGGTGTCCTTGTGGCTTGCGACGGCGGAAATGATGGATCACCAGCATGTTGATGAGCTGGTCCTGGGAGCTTATCATAGATCATCTGCAGTGTTGTTGCGATGAGCTGTTGGCTGGATGAGGATTGTCAATGGCTCTCCGACATGTTTGTATTGCTGTGTGCCAGGCATGATGTGTTTTCCACGAGCCGGCTCATGGATTCGGACAGAATGTGAAGGATGTCCATTGTCTCCCTATGATCTTCCATTCTGACCTGTTGCATTGTGGCCGTGCTGTCGGAAAGAGCCTTCTGCATTTCAAGCAGACTGTTTGACATTTTCTCCATTGTCCTCTCAATGTTGTCCAGTCTGCCTCCCACGACATTTGTGTACGTATCCTGGCGGGTAGTAATCTCCGATGCCAGGGTGTGAACCCTCTGAACAGTTGAGGGATTCTGTCCTTCCTGGACGTCTGCCACCACTTGCATTTGGGCAGCTGAAAAGAAAAATTTTAAATATTATACACATTCATCATACACTTGTTTGAAGGCTCACAATTCTATTTACTCACACAGGGATGTAGCAACTGCAGCCTGCTGCACTTCCACCTCGTCATCCTCTAACGACTCCTGTAGGAGGAGATCCGGCCTGAAGTAGGAACCAATCCCCAAAGCTAGTCCGCTGCTGGTCCGTGGCACCACTGTTTGCAAAATAATTTTTTTAAAGTTAATAAACTATACAAAACAGCTGCACCCCCTCCCCCCCCCCACAAATTAAATACAAACCTTCTGAATCCTGTGGTGCCGCTGCTCCAGGAGCTTCACTTGTCCTCGTTTCTGAAGACTTTTCAAGGGTCTGGCTGGATACGTCTGCATGGCTGTCCTCAAACCCAAGAAAAGTCTCGTCTGTTAACCCTGTAGACTCAAACAGATCGGGTGATGGGTCCACAAGGGTTGTGTCGTGAGGTTCTTCAGTCACAGAGCTCCTGGAGAGACGACGATCTGGTGATGGCCTGCGCGCAGAAGCAGTAGTTTGGCGCCCATCTTGTGGTGTGGTCGCCGACGGTGTCTGGCGCACAGGTGAAGTTCTGTGCGCTGTCGTCTGGCACACAGGTGATAGTCTGAGCGCTGACGTCGTCTGGTGCACAGGTGACAAACTGCGCGATGACGATCTGTGGCGCACAGGTGACGATCTGCGCGCTTCTGGTGCTTGCTGCGCAGGTGATGGTCTGCGCGCTGATGCCGATGCCTGCTGCACAGGTGATGGTCCGTGCGCTGGCGATGTCCTGCGCGCAGGTGATGTCCTCTGGGCAGGCCTGTCTGAAAAACAAAAAAACTCACATTAGCAAATACAAAAATTTTTAAGGGAAGTACAGCTCATGTGAATGTATTCTTACCATCAGGCCTCCTTTTGGACTGCTTGTCTCCCGCCTTCTTCCATCTTCTGGGCGGTTCTTCCTCCTGGGGAAAGCCAGTAGGACGGCTGGAGTCCACACCTCCGCGAACTCCTTCGACCATGGCAGGGTTCATGCACCTTCTAATAACGTTCTCCCAGGGTAGCCACTTCATATTGAGAGCCGGGCCAACTCCCGAAGCTGTCTCATGTCGGCGCTGAATCCCCATCTTCTTTTTGGTCTGTCTGCAGCAATCACTGTACCGCTTCATACAGTTTCTGGTGCTCCGGCGGTTTCCAGATACTGCAGTGACTTGGCTCGCGATGGAATCCCAGATGCTTCGCTTTGTCCTAGCTGCTGTGGTCTGTGCCCTTGGTCCATACAGAATGTCGTAGGATCTGTCGACGCCATCCACTAGGGAACAGTTTTCCGCCTCAGTGTATCTGGGTCCACGCGGCTTTTTCGGTCCTGCATCTTCACCAGAGGCTTCCTCCTCCGACTGCTCCTCTGGCTGGCTTCTTGCCTTTAGGAATTGAAAAAAAACCCATGCATTTAATAAGATCGGTATGTACCTGTGAGTGTTAGTATCCCTGGCATTGCGCACATATACCTGTAGGTGTGCATGGCAGTGCGTAAACTAGGGTGGGTCAAGTTGAATGCTATTTGTGTCTGCAGGTGTTGTCAGTACCTTTCTACTAGGCTTTTTCTTAGATTTCTCATGGGCCCTTGACGACCGCGGCTGGTCACTGCATGCCTGGTCGGTCGTATCCTCCTCCCGGGTCGGCTCCCACTCCTCGTTGCTATGCAGGGATAGATCCGAGGGGGTGGGGGAAGGGGGGGGGGTGTCGGTCTGCTTGTCCCTGGACATCTGTTTTAAAAAGAACCAAAAAAATAAAAAATAATAATTATATATATATATATATATATATATATACAAACAGAGAACCCAGCACTCACCAAAGTAAACTCACTTATCCTCAACAATTCAATAAATAAATGATGGGGGTTTAGTTGGTGGATTGGCCAATGCACGGAAGCCTGTATACCGATTCAAGGTACCCCACCTTCATACAGGTCCTACACTATCACAGAGTCTTAAAACCTGACTACCACACTGCTGCATCATCTGCCTGCTAGATGTAATGTGTACCTGCCACAGACTTTATGGCTTTTAAAGGCACACTAGTCACCTATTGCACTGGCTCAAAGATGATTGCTAAAAAACAGCTGAGACAGGTTAAGGATAAGTGACTTTACTTTGGTGAGTGCTGGGTTCTCTGTTTGTATATATATATATACACCACCAACTAAACCCCCATCATTTATTTATTGAATTGTTGAGGATAAGTGAGTTTACTTTGGTGAGTGCTGGGTTCTCTGTTTGTATTTATTAGAGCGATGTGGTCATGGGCTTCATGCACCCCGCCCTGTGAGTGGTAAGTGCAGCTGTGTACCCCGCTTCTGTGGTGGAGAGTGCAGTGTTACATGCACCCCACCCTGTGAGTGGTAAGTGCATAGCTGTGCCCCGCTTCTGGTGCGGTGAGTGCTGTGGTTTTTACTCTGTGTGTATATATATATATAAATATAAATTTACATTTACCACATTACATAATTAAATGCAATCACATGTCATGCTGCTGGGACCCCAGTTCTCAAGCAGGACCAAAACACCATCCCTGCACATACTGGAAATCAAAAATGTCTGACACACAAAATGTCTGACACAAAATGGCTGACACACCAGTGGTAAAATAGGAGAGAAAAAACAGGTTTGACTGACAACCGACACAACATGTCGACCGCATGGCAGCCACAGACTTGCTCCAAATCACCCTAAACTAGTCAGATATCATCCCAGCACACTCTGGAGGTACACCAGTGGTAAAATAGGAGGGAAAAAACAGGTTTGGCAAACAAACGACACCACATGTCGACCGCATTGCTACCGACACACACTAAAAATCAGCCCAAGCTAGCTAAAAATCAATCCTGCACATGCTGGAGGTACACCAATGCAAAAGGAAGGCCCAAAAAGTAATTTTAAGAAAAGAAAAAAAAATTGAAAAACTACCCCAAAACACAAATCTCCACAAAAAAATGCAGCAAAACTAACAGGAGCTATACACATACCTGCACACATACCCAAACACCCCATGTACACCTCATGGCAACCCCCACTACACAAACACATACATGCAACACCAGACCCACATGTGGTACTTACCTGCAAATGTAGTAAAAGCTCCTAAAATGGCTCTCCTCTGGGGTAACAGGTATCCTCCTGTCTGTCCTGGAATAAAGCCTGCTGGGGTGTCCAAACAATACCACAGCAAACAACCAATTTGTTAGCTCTGCACCTCCTCACACCTCTCTGCAGGTTCACAAAATGGCTGCAGAGCACGCAGCAAACAAGCCCTAATAAAGGGCTGCTTTCGGCGGGAAGTCGAATTCGGGACTCCCATTACTCGCCGATTGGGCCGTTATCCGCCAAGGGGTGTGTCGAATCCGTTTTGCGTTGCATATGGTGAATTCATGGTCCCGGCGGCAGGGCTGCGGCTGGCGAGTGCAGGCGAATTTTTAAACGGACGAAAAAAAGGCGCGATTCGCCCGCAATTGCATATACCCCTAATATATATACCTCTATTATGTTAATTAATGGACCGCAGTACTGCACATATCAGCTGATTCAGCTGCATTTAAATACAATCGATCTAATGTGAGTGATTACAGCTGAATCTGTATACAGTTTATATACAATCAGAAATATTGTGGCTACATTTTATCTGGTTATTATTGGCATAACTGTTTTTATTGTGTTGAACTCTAATAAATATTAGAAATATTTTTATTTATATACCATCAGCGCTCTTTTATGTCTCTATTGAAACTTAAACAATCTATATCATCTAAGGCATCCAGTTCCCGCATAGGAGCTGCTGTCTAATAATCAATATGTTTGGTGCTCATTTAATACATGTAACATTGCATTAGCGCCTGATTTAGCTAGGTAAATATATCTTGCATTTTGTCACCTCACTGACGTGACAGGCTCAGCTGTCAGTCCTGCAGCCCCACTGCGCCCACTCTCTCCGTACTCATGCATACATGCCTTTCTGGGAGTGTCTCGTCCTGGTTGTCAGTCATGCAGCCCCACTGCGCCCACTCTCTCCGTACTCATGCATACATGCCTTTCTGGGAGTGTCTCGTCCTGGTTGTCAGTGAGACAGTGTCTCTGGCACAGCTGTGTAATCATGATGTGAGTGTGTGTGCTGAGCAGTGAGTAATGCTAGCAGCAAGCCTCACAGCTTAACTGCAGTGAATCAGTGTGGTGGGGGTGGAGGGGAGAAGGGGGTTGCTACACCAATGAGTCAAGGAATGGAGGAGTGGTTGGATGGAACTCACACAGCAGGTGGTGAAAAGCTTAAAAAGGAGGAGTGGTTGGAAGAGGAAGGAACTGGTAGGTTCAGAAGGGATTAGTGAGGGTAAGGACTCTCAAGGGAAATTGGAGTGGGAGCCCACAGGTACCAAACTGGGTAAAGAGCAGCTTTTAGGAAGGAAATTGTTGAGCCAGTCCCTGTGGTTGTCCCTTCTCTGCCTCATGTGGGGTGGATCCTTGGACTTTCCAGTTCCTCAGGAGGCTGTGGATTTTTCTTGCCCACTACCTGGTGGGTCTGTGGTCATCTCAGGCCATGAACCTCCCAGATGCCTGGACTCCAGATAAACATGACATGGTCATGGAGATGGTCCTGGGCTCTGTAGAGGAGGAGGTGGAACAAGCAAAGGAAAGTTGTGTCCCTTCTGAAGGGGCAATGGTGGACATTGTGAATGGTGAAGGGAAGGTTTTTGTGGGTGAAGAGGGAGTTATGCCATATAT